>NC_059348.1:42602655-42855155 GCF_019703515.2 Myxocyprinus asiaticus | reverse complement strand
TCCACAGATGTAATTAAACAAATGAACGGTGACAACAAACATGTACAAGAATACACTTAAATACATCCAGGGACATAACAGCACTTGAAAAGAAATGTTACACTTTATATATAAAAATCGTGGATAAATTGTTTTCATTTTACTGCATTTAACATCCACTTCTAAAATGAGGAACATTAGTTATTCTTGCAGTGTTCATGTGTTCATGTCCCTGAGTAATAAACTCAGCAAAAAAAAAGAAACGTCCTCTCACCTTCAACTGCTTTTATTTTCAGCAAACTTAACATGTGTAAATATTTGTATGAACATAAAAAGATTCAACAACTAAGACATAAACTGAACAAGTTTCACAGACATGTGACTAACAGAAATGGAATAATGTGTCCCTGAATGGGGGGGGGGGTCAAAATCAAAAGTAACAGTCAGTGTGGCCACCAGCTGCATTAAGTACTTCAGTGCATCTTCTCCTCATGGACTGCACCAGATTTGCCAGTTTTTGCTGTGAGATGTTACCCCACTCTTCCACCAAGGCACTTGCAAGTTCCCAAACATTTCTGGGGGGAATGGACCTAGCTCTCACTCTCCGATCCAACAGGTCCCAGACGTGCTCAATCGGATTGAGATCCGGGCTCTTCACTGGCCATGGCAGAACACTGACATTCCTGTCTTGCAGGAAATCACACACAGAATGAGCAGTATGGCTGGTGGCATTGTCATGCTGGAGGGTCATGTCAGGATGAGCCTGCAGGAAGGGTACCACATGAGGGAGGGGGATGTCTTCCCTGTAACGCACAGCATTGAGATTGCCTGCAATGACAACAAGCTCAGTCCGATGATGCTGTGACACATCGCCCCGGACTATGACGGACCCTCCACCTCCAAATCGATCCCACTCCAGAGTACAGGCCTCGGTGTAATGCTCATTCCTTCAACGATAAACACGAGTCCGACCATCACCCCTGGTGAGACAAAACCACAACTCGTCAGTGAAGAGCACTTTCTGCCAGTCCTGTCTGGTCCAGTGAAGGTGGGTTTGTGCCCACATTGTTGCCGGTGATATCTGGTAGGGACCTGCCTTACAACAGGCCTACAAGCCCTCAGTCCAGCCTCTCTGACTATTGCGGACAGTCTGAGCACTGATGGAGGGATTGCACATTCCTAGTGTAACTTGGGCAGTTGTTGTTGCCATCCTGTACCTGTCCCGCAGGTGTGATATTCGGATGTATCGATCCTGTGCAGGTGTTTTTACCAGGTCTACCACTGCGAGGATGATCAGCTGTCCTTCCTGTCTCCCTGTAGTGCTGTCTTAGGCGTCTCACATTACTGACATTTATTGCCCTGGCCACATTTGCAGTCCTCATGCCTCCATGCAGCATCCCTAAGGCACATTCACGCAGATGAGCAGGGACCCTGGGCATCTTTCTTTTGGTGTTTTTCAGAGTCAGTAGAAAGGTCTCTTTAGTGTCCTAAGTTTTTATAATTGTGACCTTAATTGCCTACCATTTGAAAACTGCTAATGTCTTAACAACTGTTCCACAAGTGCATGATCATTAATTGTTTATGGTTCGTTGAACAAGCATGGAAAACATTGTTTAAACCCTTTACAATAAAGATCTGTAAAGTTATTTGGATTTTTACAAAATTATCTTTAAAATACAGTATCCTGAAAAAGGGACATTTCTTTTGAGTTATTTGTATCCCTGTCTCAACCTCGGGACTCCTATCCTGAGGTCACCAGAACTGGCTGGATCCAGCTCCATTCCTGCTTCGTGATGGACTCCACTGCTACGTGTTCTCTGAGTGATGACTAAATGCAGCCGGTGCTTGCCAAACATTACTTCAGTCTATTATGATGGACTTCAGAGGATAAACTGATGCCAACTCCAACCATAAGATATGGCATACATCATATGCCATTGCATGAACCTTTGACTTAGGATAGACCTCACCGAAATTACCGGACAGTTGAACTGCGATGCACCTCACTGATTTCTGCCTGAATCACCTCAATCTAATGATGGACTACACTCTTATAATAAGGAAACAAGTTTCCTCTCTTGTAAGTCGCTTTGGATAAAAGCGTCTGCCAAATGAATAAATGTAAATGTAAATGTTATAATGGAATACATAGACTATCAGTTAATTAGATGACTCAGCGCCGGCCGTGCACCCTTACAGCCCGGCCACACCCTCCTCCTAGTCACACTCCTTCCCTGACCGATTCAGGCCATGGCAACATCCGGACTGGCCTATTCTGCGCATGAGCTATTAACTAGGTATGTATGATCTGGGCATGAGCTATTAATTAATTAGTCTTATAGAGAATCAATGTCACATGACACGGGTGGTGTCATAGTCCCAAACATATGTATTCTGGTGGAGAGACAGTCTCGTTACGACAGAGAACATGGTTGTCAGTGCTTAATACGGTTGCGTTCATACACAGGTCAGTTATTTACGAGAGTGACAACCGCATTCTATAACCGAACTGACACCTGCACATTTTCAGAACTCACAACCGCATTCTCGGCAAACCTGTGCTGTGTGAACGTAACCGTAATGGACAACTAGTTGTCTGTCAAGTCATTTAATGTGAGAAAGCCACGCTGCACTGTATACGCATCATGTGGCTTTTCGTTAACTCGCAGAGACAGAGATATTAGCTGCTTTTCATCCGAAGATTCAGCTGCTGTTTTCCACCGGCTGCTCGTGCACGAGCCGTGCGACACAAAAAACTGCACTCTGCACTTAGTTAAAAAGCATTAAAATTCACTATCGGTTAATTGTGATCTGATGTATGAACTCGTGCCTCAATTAGACTTATTTAATAATGCGGCGTCAACCAGCGACATGCCGGTGTTATGGAAGTCGCCATCTTCTATATTTACTTTGGTCACTGTTATTATGGTTACAGGTGTTAAAATACGGTTGTGACTTTGGTTGTCCGTTCATACAGAGAGTATTCGAACTGATACTGTAAGATGTTGTATGAACAGGATATTTCAAGACTCATCTGTAAGGAAATACGTTTGTTAATCCTAAACACTGACTGTATGAACATAGGTAGCCTCTGTGACTGACACATCAACAGGCACGTGTGACCATCATGAGTCATGTGTGAGCGGCATACAAAATGAACAGACACTTTAATAAAGTTAACATTTAGACAATATGTAAATTATTATGGTGAAGTTGATTGTTTAGAAGTGTCTATAAAAAAAACTAAAAAAAAAAACTAAAAAAAAAAAAAACTAAAATTGAACTATATAAATTTACCTCAGATTTTTACCTCAGGCCACCTCATTGAAAACTGCCAGTGAAAAAAATAACCAACAGAGCTTTGATTTAGTTTTTAAAACAATGTTGAAACACAACACATTACTCTAACATAACTCTAAAGTGACATTTAACGTAAGATGGACAAAAACTATGAAATACGACAAAAAAATTTATTTCCTACCTTTCTCTCGACCGTTAAAGATTCAAATTCAAAACTGGCACATGCGCAGTACTCCGATTCTCTGTGTTGGAAAGATTTATTTAAATGGAAAACTAAACACAATATTCCCCCGAGAAATATTAGGTTCAGTAAAGTGCGTCAACAACCTTAAACATGAAACATGTCTAAGCAGTTAGCAAATAAATGCCTCTGTCCTCACTGACATAAATCAGTGGTTCACCTACACTACCGGTCAAAAGTTTTGAAACACTTACTCATTCTTTATTATAATATTTTTGTTCACATTTAGAATAATAGTAGTCATCAAAACTATGGAATAACATAAATGGAACTATGGGAATTATGTTGTGACTAAACAAAATCCAAAATAAATCAAAACTGTTATATTTTAGCATCTTCAAAGTAGTCACCCTTTGCCTAGAATTTGCAGACATGTACTCTTGACATTTTCTCAACCAGCTTCTTGAGATATCACCCTGGGATGCTTTTTAAACAGTATTGAAGGAGTTCCCATCTATGTTGGGCACTTATTGGCTGCTTTTCTTTATTATTTGGTCCAAGTCATTTTTTCATCAGTTTTTTTTTTTTTTTTTTTTTTTAATAATGAAATTAATATAGTGGCACAGTTATATTTTTGTCTACAAGACTAATTTCAAACATTTAAGCATACGCCTTCAGATCAAAAGATTAAGATCATGAGAAACATTTCAGTCAAGTGTTTCAAAACTTTTGACCAGTAGTGTAAGTAAAATGAAACATAGACAAATAACGTCCCACAAACGTAATTTGGCCTGATTGTATTTCCGTGACGTATTTTAATCGTGTTTTTCAAATGTACAAATTATGTTATTTTAACACCTAAATAAAATGTCCCCCAAACATTGTAATTTGGCCCAGTTGTATTTAGGAATTTTCATTATGTAGTTTAAACCTTAATTAAATGTACAAATAACTTTATTATAACACCTAACTAAAACGTCCCACAAACATTGCAGCAGTGGCGAATTCTCAGGGCCAGCAAGCCTTTTCTGCTGGCCAAATAAATATTTTCATCCTTTCATTCTCAATCACCTTTATGCCTATGCATTTTTGATCACTTCTACTCTTAATTAATTTACAAACAAATAGAGAAAAACGAAAAGTTTATCCAGTCAGAATTTATTCCTTGATGCTTACAAGCAAAGTGTGACAACTGTTTCACAAATCGCATGCCCGAAGCTGAGCTCGTTAGCAGAAGCAGCACGTGAGTTTGAGTTCCACCCCCTCAGACCTTCAGAATTTCCACAGAATCCCTCAACAGTGCAATTGAATGCACATCTAATGTCAGATTGTCAGATTCATCAGCCAATCAGATTGATTTATTTATTCTTGGTGGGTGTGATCTTTAGGATATATCCCAGTGGAGGCCTTCTAGCTGGCCTTGAGTGACGCAATCACGCTTTAAGTGATGTACGTAATTTGAAAGCGAAGAGTGCGAGATCTTGCTGAGGAGACTGCTGTTATTGCTGTTGCGAAAGAGATCCTTATGGATTTAAAAACAGGAGATGTTCTGCATGACTGAGTGATTGCTTAATTTATTAAACGGGAAAGGAGGACTGATTTTCACTTCAAGTAAATTGATAAGTGCTTTTTGCATTGTTATAGCAACATCAGGAGTTTAAGTGTAAATTAGGCTGCTTGAGCATTCAGTGTCAGATCAAGTTTTGAAAAGTAGTGCTGCGTTCCATTCAACTCGGAAAATCGGATTTTACAACTTCCTACTACACTGTAAAATTGAATTAGTTGACCTTACTTAGATTTTTCAAGGCAATCAGTTTGCATGCTTTTTCTAAGTAAACATACCTGTACTTATTTGGCTCAAATAAATGTAACTTAATTTAAGTAATGTTAACTAGTTACAAGTAAGCTTAACTCATCTATGATTAATGTATCGTTGTTTTGATTTAATTATTTAAATTATTACATGTCTTATACAATACAAGAGAAATTATGACTGGACTCTACTCAGTACTTTTTAGTGCACATAAATCTGCATTTTTGTAAAGTACAAGTGAGTAAAAATGAATGGCTTAAATTTAACAGACTCTAAGTTTACCAGAGGTAACACTAATCACCCTCATGGTGACTTCACAAAAATATTATCAACCAGCTACAACAAAACAACAACTATAGTAATAAGAATTAAAACTAAATACATTTTTTAAATAAAAAACTATTATTTTACTACACAAGTTCCCTTATTTTGACCAAACAAACATAATTTATTCATGCGCAAGGGTTTATGGGTATTCCACACAGCTGCAATTTTGTACTTGGTAATTCTGAGTTAGTAGTACACAAAGCCAAAGTTTAAATAACTTATGTATTTGAGTTATGATTCCAAAATGTGACATTTTAAGTAATGTTTAATTAGGACCTCTTAAATGTTTTTTATTAATAACAACTTTAGGAGTTAGGGAGTAACAGTAACTTAATTAAAAACAGTAAAAATAGTAAAAATGTAAGATTGAGTAAACAATTTTTTTTTATAATTTGAGATTACTATTAGTATTTACAGTGTAGGAAAAGTGCAATGGAATGCATCTTGAAGTCAGAATTACAGCTTGAAGGCTTGTGCAGAAATTCTCAACTCCAATTTCACCGAGATGCAGAGGCATGATGTCACACAAACATGTCGACACTCAGGGAGATGTACAAAGTAAGTGATAAACATTCACTTTATTAAGTAATATCGATAAAT
This sequence comes from Myxocyprinus asiaticus, assembly GCF_019703515.2. Lineage (NCBI taxonomy): Eukaryota > Metazoa > Chordata > Actinopteri > Cypriniformes > Catostomidae > Myxocyprinus > Myxocyprinus asiaticus. The sequence goes on along the minus strand of NC_059348.1, from coordinate 42,848,955 downwards.
GAGTTAGTTTCCACATTACATGATATTAAAGCTTGTTTAACAAACGCCTGCAGAAACAGGTGTATAAAACATGGTAAATGTTTGATAATCATACATCTGAAGCACAAATGCTAACGCTGCAGCATTGTTCATCAGTTGGGTTGCTAGGAGACATCTCTAACCAGAGTCAAACCCCTGCTAAGCTAACGGGAGCATTGCAGTTTTGTTTCCTTAAACGTCATCATCTAAATATCGGGGAATGGAATGCCTTTATGGTCGGAGATATCAAGTAGGAATATTCCATATCCAACTTGAATGGAACGCAGCATAACCGTGTACCCTGACGAAACTAAATTTATTGCAAGCAACATTTAAAACGCAAATATTATTAGATAGATTTTTCCAGGTAATATAGATCTCCTTTGTAGATTAATATGAAAAATTATGATTTTTGAATGTCTCTTCGGGAGACGATCATTTCACAAAACGTCATGGTTACTGGTGTAACCTCCGTTCCCTGATGGAGGGAACGAGACGTTGGTGTCGATGTAGTGACACTAGGGGTCACTCTTGGGAGCCCGAGACACCTCTGGTCTTTGATAAATGGCCAATGAAAATTGGCGAGTGGTATTTGCATGCCACTCCCCCGAACATACGGGTATAAAAGGAGCTGGTATTCAACCACTCATTCAGGTTTTACGCTGAGGAGCCGATATAAGGTCCGGCCATTTCAGCGGGTAGTTCAGCGTTGTGGCAGGAGGGACCAACGTCTCGTTCCCTCCATCAGGGTGTGGTGGGCAGACTTGCTGTGTGCCTCATAGCCAGCACACCAGGTCGACACGTAACCTCCCCCAACACAGTTATGAGTGTCGAACGGCCCTTTTTGGGGACAAGTCGACTACCCAGAGATAGAGACAGGCTTAACCCAGTCGTGGCCTCTTTCCCCTTCTCTTTTTCCACTCCCTAAAAAAGAAGGGGGATTATCCGACTGGGCCGCCAGGTCTAGTCGGGGGGTGTCCCTCCCAAGGGGAGGACACCGCGGAGACCACACCTCGCCCCAAGAGAGGGGGGGATATTTAAGTGGAAGAATACATCACATGGTCTTTCCAACCATGTGGAGAGCCTTCAAGGTAGATCCTACCCAATGGGGGAGGAGTTACTACAACATGGAGACTGAGGGGCTCTGCCCAAGGAAGACGCAGTTTGCCAGTAGGGAAACGAACTAGCGGAAGATATAGATCGCATGGGATTAGCCTTACAGGGAACCGCCACATGCGGAGCACCTACCCCAGAACCGGGCTCTTAGTCAGCGCGTGTACTGGGCCGGCAGCGAGTCTCTCCGAAAACTCGACTGCCACAGGGCTCGGAGGAAGTCAACCAGGGAACAACCTTTGTGAACACTACTGGGAATTAACAGCGCACGTCTTCAGCTCAAAAGGAGGTGGAAGGCGCTATGTGCAAGCGATACACCCGGCCGGCTATCCCGGGCTTATCCGCTTGTGTTGCATGCCACCCTGGGACGAAACCGGTTCCACCCGGAGGTTGTAGAACCTTGCAAAGGTGTTGGGTGTTGCCCAGCCCGCTGCTCTGCAATGTCTGTTAGAGAGGCACCTCTGGCCAGGGCCCAAGAAGCCGCTACACCACGAGTAGAATGGGCTCGTAGCCCTACCGGGGGCGGCATGTTTTGGGCGAGACATGCCATAGTTATGGCGTCAATGAGCCAGTGGGCGATCCTCTGCTTGGAGACAGCGCTTCCTTTCCGCTGTGCACCGAAGCAGACAAAGAGCTGCTCAGAGAGTCTAAAGCTCTGCGTGCGATCCAAATAGATGCGCAAAGCGCGCACCGGACACAGCAACGCCAGGGCTGGGTCTGCCTCCTCCTGGGGCAGCGCTTGCAGGTTCACCACCTGGTCTCTAAAAGGAGTGGTGGGAACCTTGGGCACATAGCCTGGTCGGGGGTCTCAGGATCACGTGAGAATAGCCCGGACCGAACTCCAGGCACGTTTCGCTGACAGAGAACGCTTGCAGGTCACCTACCCTCTTGATGGAAGTGAGCGCAGTCAGGAGGGCAGTCTTCAAGGAGAGTGCCTTAAGCCCGGCTGACTGCAAAACTCAAAGGGGGCTCTCTGTAGACCCTGAAAAACTACAGAGGTCCGATGAGGGAACAAGGCGTGGCCTGGAGGGATTCAGCCTCCTGGCGCCTCTTAGGAACCTGATGATCAGATCATGCTTCCCTAAGGACTCACCGTCGACTGCGTCATGGTGTGCTGCTATGGCAGCAACGTACACCTTCAAGGTGGAAGGGGACAGCCTCCCTTCCAACCTCTCTTGCAGGAAGGAAAGCACTGATCTGACTGCGCACCTCTGGGGGTCTTCCTGATGGGAAGAACACCACTTAGCGAACAGACACCACTTAAAGGCATACAGGCGCCTCGTAGAGGGAGCCCTAGCCTGAGTGAATGTGTCTACCACCGCAGGTGGGAGACGGCTTAGGTCTTCCGCGTCCCGTCCAGGGGCCAGACATGGAGATTCCAGAGGTCTGGGCGCGGGTGCCGGATGGTGCCCCTTCCCTGAGAAAGAAGGGCCTTTCTCAGGGGAATTTGCCCGGGGGAGCTGTCACGAGGAGCGTGAGGTCCGAGCACCACGTCTGGGCGGGCCAGTAGGGTGCTTACCAGGACGACCTTCTCCTCGTCCTCCCTGACCTTGCACAGGGTCTGTGCGAGCAGGCTCACTGGGGAAAACGCATATTTGCGAATGCCAGGGGACCAGCTGTGCCAGCGCGTCTATGCCGAGGAAGGCCTCGGTGAGGGCGTACCAGAGCGGGCAGTGGGAGGATTCTTGGCAGGCGAACAGGTGCACCTGTGCCTGACTGAATCGACTCCAAATCAGCTGGACCACCTGAAGGTGGAGTCTCCACTCTCCCTTGAGGGTAACCTGTTGTTACGGCGCGTCCGCCGAAGTGTTGAGGTTGCCCGGGATGTGAGTGGCTTGCAGCGACTTGGTGCTGCTAACTCTGTTGGAGGAGACGGCGGGCGAGTTATGACATACAGCGGGAGCGCAGACCGCCTTGGCGGTTGACATATGCTACCGCTGCCGTGCTGTCTGTCCGAACTAGCACGTGCTTGCCCTGGATCAACGGCCGGAACCTCCGCAGGGCGAGCAGAATTGCCAGTAACTCGAGGCAGTTGATGTGCCAACGCAGCTGCGGACCCGTCTAGAGGCCGGCAGCTGCGTGCCCGTTGCCAACAGCGCCCCAGCCCATTTTGGAGGCGTCTGTCGTGACCACGACGCGCCTGGAGACCAGTTCTAGCGGAACACCTGCTCGTGGAAACGAGAGGTCGGTCCAAGGGCTGAAAGACGGTGACAGACCGACGTAATGGCCACGCGGTGTGTCCCGTGGCGCCATGCCCGTCTCGGGACTCGAGTCTGGAGCCAGTGCTGAAGCGGCCTCATATGCATCAACCCGAGCGGGGTGGCCACCGCTGAGGACACCATATGCCCCAGGAGCCTCTGAAAATGTTTCAGTTGAACCGCTGTTTTCTGTTTGAACGCCTTCAAACAGGCCAGCACCGACTGGGCGCGCTCGTTCATAAGGTGCGCCGTCAAGGAGACTGAGTCCAACTCCAAACCGAGAAAAGAGATGCTCTGAACCGGGAGAAGCTTGCTCTTTTCCCAGCTGACCCGAAGCCCTAGTCGGCTGAGGTGTGAGAGCACCAGGTCCCTGTGTGCGCATAACCCGTCTCGAGAGTGAGCTAGGATTAGCCAGTCGTCGAGATAGTTGAGAATGCGAATGCCCACCTCCCTTAACGGGGCAAGGGCAGCCTCTGCGATCTTCGTAAAGACGCGAGGAGACAGGGACAGGCCGAAAGGGAGGACTTGTACCGATACGCCTGACCCTCGAACGCAAACCGCAGGAAGGGTCTGTGTCGAGGAAGGATCGAGACGTGAAAGTACGCATCCTTCGGGTCTACCGCCGCGAACCAATCTTGATGCCGGACGCTCGCTAGAATGCGTCTTTGCGTCAGCATCTTGAACGGGAGTCTGTGTAAGGCCCGGTTCAGTACTCGCAGGTCCAAGATTGGCCGCAACCCACCGCCTTTTTTCGGTACAATGAAGTAGGGGCTGTAAAACCCCCTCTTCATCTCGGCTGGAGGGACAGGTTCTATCGCGTCCTTCCGTAGGAGGGTAGCGATCTCCGCGCAAGGTAGCAGCGTTTCCATCTTTCACCAAGGTGAAGTGGACACCGCTGGACCTGGGCGGATGCCCAGCGAAGTGAATCGTGCAGCCGAGTCGGACGGTCCGGACCAGCCCTCGCGACGGACTGGAAAGCGCAAGCCATGCGTCCGAGTTCCGCGCAAGGGGGACCAAAGGGACAACGTCATCGGATGTACCGGCGGGTGGGGCCTCACGGCGGGGCGGAGCTTGAGGTGCCACACCCCATCGTGGCCGTGCTGTCCGAGGACATCGAAGCACTTACCTGGCTCCTTGTGACCACCCCCGGAACAGCCTGGGACGGGGGAGGAAGAGGCCTGTCCTCATGACCCGTGGAGACTGTCACATCGGGGGAGGATTTGTGCCACAGCTGGGCGCTCAGGGCGGGAGACCGCCGCTGGAGCGCCAACCTGCCAAATGGAGTGGTGGACGGTGGTCGTGATGCCAGCCGTACACACCGAATATGTGACCCAGGGAACAAGGAAACCACTCTTGCGGAGCTCTTGAGTACTGCAGCCACTTGGGCATGCAGCGCAATTAAATGCAAAAGGTAACAAAAAGAAGATCTGCTTACCAGCTCCAGAGCAGCGGGTTTCGTTGTCCCTGGGTCGCCCGTCTCAGGGGCGCTTCGAAGACCTCCGTGGGTTCTTCGGTGCCGGCTGTGAGACGGGTGGCGTCGGCTTCCTGCGGTGGGCTCCATGCCGGGGCCGGGCCGGAGGGGCGGGCTGCGGCGGAGCCGGTGCAGTCACCGCAGGGGGACGCCCTCGGCGATGAGTAGATGGGGGGATCTTGAGCCACGCCGGGGCAGGACAAGCCGGCTAGCATCCATCTACTGCTCTACCATCGAGAACTGCTGGGCAAAGTCCTCGACAGTGTCGCCGAATAGGCCCGCCTGGAAAATGGGGGCAGCAAGGAATCGTGTCCTGTCGGCCTCACCCATCTCGACCAGGTTGAGCCAAAGGTGGCGCTCCTGGACCACTAGTGTGGCCATCGTCCGCCCGGGAGTCCGCGCCGTGACCTCCGTCGCTCGGAGAGCGAGGTCGGTCGTCGAGCGCAGTTCCTGCATCAATCCCGGGGCAGAACTACCCTCGTGCAGTTCCTTTAGCGCCTTGGCAGACTTGCAGGAGAGCCATGGCGTGCAGGGCGGAGGCGGCTTGTCCAGCAGCGCCGTAGGCTTTGACCGTCAGAGACGACGTAAACCTACAGGCCTTGGACGGGGGCTTTGGGCACCCACGCCAGGTGGCGGCGCTCTGCGGGCATAGGTGCACCGCGAGCGCCTTTATCCACCGGGGGATTGCCGAATAACCCTTGGCTGCCCACCATCGAGGGTAGTGAGAGCGGGAAAGCTGAAAAGATCGGGACCGGGCAGTAAAAGGTGCCTCCCGCGATCTTGTCAGCTCTTCATGCACTTCCGGGAAGAAAGGAACGGGGCGGGGCGTGGCTTTGAGCGGCGCCGCGAGCCCAGGAACCAATCACAGAGCCGCGAGGGTTCAGGGAAGAGCGGTGAAATCCACTCTAACCGACGCTCGCGGCTGTCCGGGAAAGCATGTCGTCATCTCCGCGTCAGCCTGTGACTGGGCGATCGACCCCGAAGGGAGGAGCCCAGCCGAGGCTTCCGACTGGACGAGCCCGCTCTCCGATGCTGCGCTCGAGAGCTCATCACTTTCGCGGGCTCCGAATAAGAGGTCGAACTCGCCGTGAGACGAGCCGGCGGACTCACCCGGAAGCCCGATCGGGGCAGACGAGCGTGCTGGGGAATGGGAGTTCCGCGGGGGAATACCCGGCGGAGGCGGTCCCATTGGGGTCCCCAAATCGCCCCCAGTGCTAGCCGTGCTGGCCTCAAACCCGTGGGTAAAAGGACCGAGGCGGGAGCCTCTGGGGTGGCTCGCTTCCTTACGAAGGCGAGCCGCGACCGCAACGTTGCCATGGACACATTCTCGCAATGAGAATGTGACCATCCACGAACGCTGTCTCCGCGTGAGCAGTGCCCAGACACGAAAGACAGTGATCGTGACCGTTAGAAGGCGAGAGATAACGAGCACAACCAGGAATAACACACAATCGGAAAAGCATCTTTAAAAAGACGCGTCTTTAAAAAGACGTTCCGTGTGTGCGCTCTTTTAGAGAAATATATACTCTTTTAGAGGGGAAAAATGCTCTTTCAGAAAATATACTCTCTAGTTTTTCTGCCGAAGCGCCCAGGGGCGTTCTCTGCAGTGCACCAGTGCAGAGGAGGGAGAAGCCGCTGAAATGCGCCGTCAGATCCAGCAGGTGAATGAACAGTAGTATTCAGCTCAATGAGCATGACCGTTCGGCTCCGAAGAGAAAATCTGAATGAGTGGTTGCATACCAGCTCCTTTTATACCCGTATGTTCGGGGGAGTGGCATGCAAATACCACTCGCCAATTTTCATTGGCCTTTTATCAAAGACCAGAGGTGTCTCGGGCTCCCAAGAGTGACCCCTAGTGTCACTACATCGACACCAACGTCGAGTGAGTGACAGATAGGGAACAGTCATGCTGCAGTTAAAATTAGGCTTGCTTGAGCATTAAGTGTCATTTCAAGTTCTGGCTTTCGTGCATTGGCGTGTTTTTAAAATATCAATTGGTATTATTAGTTAGCTGTTACATAATGTATGATGCCCAAAGGCATAGGGTGTCTTATTCATTGTGAAACTGTGTTTTCTTAATGGCATGAATCACACTGAAGGCCTAGACTTAAAGTGCACGGCCCGCCACTGCATTGCAGTTTGGTCTGGTTTTATTTTTGTGTTAAAAACACATTATATTGACTTTTTTGGCTACTCAAAGAAAACATACCAGAGCTGTGTTTCCCACAAGCCTAAGTAGATCGTAGAAACAATTGACACCAATGGTCTCTACGATCAACTTAAGCTTGCAATGCTTTCGGGAAATGCAGCCCATGTTGGTACTTTCACAACGTTTATAAAATGTTTTATTTTGGTAATGTTATTCAGGTGTTGTTTCTATGACGATTTTATAATGTTGTTCTGCAACATTAACTAACTGCAACCAAAATGCAATGTTGTAAAAACGTTTTGTGTTTGCTGGGTGATCACTGCTAGAGACACCACCAGGCTTCTTTATGGGCACTAAAAACATATGCCCTGCGTCCAAAACCACATACTGTCACAGTATGCACTATATCTGATGATGGACGCACTTCTCTGCCATCAAAACAATATGTTCTTTTAGGCATGCATGCGACTAGTATGAATAGATTTCGGACATATTTCACCCGGGCCATTCCGTGGACATGGGCATTGACTTGTGACCCAAATATATGATGTAAGAACAACAACTGCGAAAACTATCTGCTATTGTGTTGTTAAACAAGCACCATTTAAGTACAATATAAATTTTTTATATATGCAGCACTTACAGTTGAGAAGAGCTGCCTGACTCACGGTTCTTTGAAATCATTTCTTTGAAATCCAGCATTTTGAACGTAACATAGCCTCAGCTCCCAGAGGGACTATGAGATCGTAAAGGTGCTGTAATCGATTTTAGCGGTCAGAAGCTATCACATGACTGAGCCGCTGAATTAACCACGCCCCCTCATTCCAAAACCCTGCCCTCCAAAGATAATTTTGAGAGCAAAACCGAGCAAAAGCGCAGCATTAGGCTCATTTGAGATGCCAAACATCTCGCCTTAAAAGTAGACAAGAGTAGACGGCTGCAGTCAGGGGAGGAGTGAAAAACATGCTGTCAAGTCGGACAATACTCACTTCTCGTGGTGGATCAGACACTTTGGAAATCAAAGGCAGAGATCACATGATTCACATTTATGCGCTGTTGCTGATAAAGTGGATATAATTTTTTTTGCTTAAAATGAAAAAAATTGATGAAAAAGACACTCAATGTACCTCTTTAATTTTATCCATTTTTAGTTTAATAAAGACATGTTTTACATATTTCAGAAATATGATAATCACATATCCCATACAGGGTTTGAAGTGTTAAGAGAGTTGTGAATATTTACATATTTATACACATAAAACATGATATTAGAGATTAAAAAAAAAAAAATTCTAACATTTTAGAAGAGAACAAAACATCATGGTAGTTTAAGCCATGAGCATTAAGCTGTGTCATCAGCAAGTCATTTCCCATCATGCTTGCAGTTTGCGCAACTGGAAAAATCCAACCGCGCCGCCTCGCTCTCAGAAGAATTTTTTGGCATTCGTCACCATGACACCACAGCAAGACGGACAGATTTGTAACCGGCATGCACCTGCCGCTGATTACCAGTGATCGATTCTGTGCAGAACTTGCTCATCTCAAACAAGCCTATATTTTGTTCCACTGGTTGTCAAATTCAACAGTGGCACAATAGCGCCCTCAACTGACAAACATGAATCATAGCCTTAATGATCCACTTCAGATACAACCACTATGAGAACGAGCAAAATGATTGACAGGTGAAAAGCATCAATGTCTGCGGACACATTTTTGTTTGCTGTTTACAAAGTCTACAGCTGTCAGAGACTGGTGAGATATCTTAAGACACTTATTTCAGTAATATCTTTAAGTGAGTAGGAACATTTTTTGCATACTTTTCCATAAGAAAATCGCTTACAGCACCTTTCAGTGTCCAGTTGATTCGCACTTTAGAATCTCGCTGGAATTATAGGTCATCCACAGAAGATGATTCCAACAAAATTGGAAGATGTTGCAAACCTAACCCCAAATTAAATAAAGTTTTATTAAAATACACGGGTATTTAAATATGGATCTATTAATAGGCCTGTATAGTATGTATTCAAAGAAGTATTTTCTTTTAGATTAATCAATTGTACTGGGAATCTGTTTTACTGGGATAATGATTTCGCTGTCATTATTTGTGTGTCATTATTCTTAATATGACATATAACTTAATTGTGAAAATACATGTACATAATTACATGGAATTTTTTGTTTAGTTTTACATTTAGAGGACCAAAAAAATATAATATCATATTTGATGATATCAAATATATTTTATAATTTTTTTTTTTTAAATCATATGCCAGCTGGGACAAGTTACCTTCTTGCGCTAGGTTGGGGTCATCTTATAGAACACGCTAAACTTAAATCTTACTGTATGTTACAATTTAAAAGTAAATGCACATTGTTCTTAATGGGGGAAACAAACACTTTTTACTCAAATTGTTATTATGATAATATAATTTGTAATGAAAACCTTTGCATTAAATTATAAAAGAGTTTTAAATTCTTCATATGAAGAAGCATTTTCACAAGTGAACACCACTGTATATTTGCTAGAAAAAAATAATTCCCCCCACACACAAATTAAAAATAAATGCTGAATCAACAAAATTGGAGTACACATAAATAAACAAATAACAATGAAACCTTTTAGAGTGTGTTGGTCGATTGGTCTTTTGATCTCAATTGGTCATTTGATATTAATCTACAGTGCATCCGGAAAGTATTCACAGCGCTTCACTTTTTCCACATTTTGTTATGTTACAGCCTTATTCCAAAATGGATTAAATTCATTATTTTCCTCAAAATTCTTATAATGACAACGTGAAAGAAGTTTATTTGAAATCTTTGCAAATTTATTAAAAATAAAAAACGAAACATCACAGCCTTTGCCATGACACTCAAAATTGAGCTCAGGTGCATCCTGTTTCCACTGATCATCCTTGAGATGTTTCTACAACTTGATTGGAGTCATCCTGTGGTAAATTCAGTTGATTGGACATGATTTGGAAAGGCACACACCTGTCTATATAAGGTTCCACAGTTAACAGTGCATGTCAGAGCACAAACCAAGCCATGAAGTCCAAGGAATTGTCTTTAGACCTCCGAGACAGGATTGTATCGAGGCACAGATCTGGGGAAGGGTACAGAAAAATTTCTGCAGCGTTGAAGGTCCCAATGAGCACAGTGGCCTCCATCATCCATAAATGGAAGAAGTTTGGAACCACTAGGACTCTTCCTAGAGCTGGCTGCCCGGCCAAACTGAGCGATCGGGGGAGAAGGGCCTTAGTCAGGGAGGTGACCAAGAACCCAATGGTCACTCTGACAGAGCTCCAGCATTTCTCTGTGGAGAGAGGAGAAACGTCCAGAAGAACAACCATCTCTGCAGCACTCCACCAATCAGGCCTCTATGGTAAAGTGGCCAGACGGAAGCCACTCCTCAGTAAAAGGCTCATGACAGCCCGCCTGGAGTTTGCCAAAAGGCACCTGAAGGACTCTCAGACCATGAGAAACAAAGATTGAACTCTTTGGCCTGAATGGCAAGCGTCATGTCTGGAGGAAACCAGGCACCGCTCATTACCTGAACAATACCATCCCTACAGTGAAGCATGGTGGTGGTGGCATCATGCTGTGGGGATGTTTTTCAGCAGCAGGAACTGGGAGACTAGTCAGGATCGAGGGAAAGATGAATGCAGCAATGGACAGAGACATCCTTGATGAAAACCTGCTCCAGAGCGCTCTGGACCTCAGACTGGGGTGAAGGTTCATCTTCCAACAGGACAACGACCCTAAGCACACAGCCAAGATAACAAAGGAGTGGCTACAGGACAACTCTGTGAATGTCCCTGAGTGGCCCAGCCAGAGCCCAGACTTGAACCCGATTGAACATCTCTGGAGAGATCTGAAAATGGCTGTGCACCGACGCTCCCCATCCAACCTGATGGAGCTTGAGAGGTCCTGCAAAGAAGAATGGGAGAAACTGCCCCAAAATAGGTGTGCCAAGCTTGTAGCATCATACTCAAAAAGACTTGAGGCTGTAATTGGCGCCAAAGGTGCTTCAACAAAGTATTGAGCAAAGGCTGTGAATACATATGTACATGTGATTTTTATTTTTTATTTTTAATAAATTTGCAAAGATTTCAACAAACTTCTTTCACGTTGTCATTATGGGGTATTGTTTGTAGAATTGAGGAAAATAATGAATTTAATCCATTTTGGAATAAGGCTGTAACATAGCAAAATGTGGAAAAAGTGAAGCGCTGTGAATACTTTCCGGATGCCCTGTATGTTGATGTTGATTTGGATGCGAGTGATTCCGATTTCAAAACCCCTTCAACGATACAGCTTTTTAACAAAACTGAGCAAAATTGCTATGGCATATCAGTGGATCTAAAGAATGGGTGAGCAGTTTGTTCCATTCCATTGTATCCAAGGCACGGTACAAAAACAGAACTCGCATCTGGATGCAGGGACACGAGGTCTGGTGCTGCTCTGCCTCTACCAGCATCTGCAACTGACTATGATGAACTTAAAATATATTTGAACAAGTATATTCGTTAAACAGAGATGGAATGTGTCAAATGGATCAAACAAAAACCGCATCGGAGAATACAAGTAATGGAAGGGATTGACAAACAAGCATTTATTTTTTTTTAATCGAAGGTGCCACACCGTTCCGAACCATACCGGCCCAATTTAACCCCTGGCCATCCGGGTATTTCTCACTTACTGCTTCATGAATACTGTGAATTCGGACATACTACTCCATTGGCATACTGTTTTTGGCATGCTATATGGTAGAGAAGTATGGATATTCAGACACAGTGTCACATTGCACAATAATATCTCTTATTACCATCTTCACTCGCGTGACATCTCTGACACTCTGGTTTGCAGCAGCCTTCTTGAGCATGTTGTTGCTTTCGGCCAATGACAAAAATAGAAAAATACTACACATTTCTGGTGCTGTTTTGTGATTGCTTGGGTGGTCTATAGCCCATCTTCAATGTTTGTAAAACACAGCCAGCCCCTATATTTCTTTCAACCAATGAATGCACAAATCGGAAAAAATAAAATATTTTATTTAAAACCGTGTTTCCCAAATGTTTGGTTGGGCAAGACTCACGTTTGGATGGGCTCAGCCCATTTTCCATTTTGAAAAAAATCAACCTAAAAATCTTTTACTTTACTATAGAATAAAGTCTAATAAATATACATAGTAAAAAGTAGAAATATTTATATATATATATATATATATATATATATATATATATATATATATATATATATATAATAAAAAAAAAAAAGATTTGACAGACAAAATATTTCTTGCTTTAAAATTATACATTTTCACTATTTGACTTTACTGTTCACACTTTTTCCTTTCCATTTGCAGGTCCTCATCCTGATCTTTTCCCTTTGTTCCCCTTGTGAGCTTCTGTGGTTATCTTTTAATTCCTCTTTATATCCCCTCTGTCTTGGTGTTACTAAAATTATTTATTCTCTCTTCAACCGGCTGTTCAATGGCAGGTTGGTTGCTGTAACTGGAGGAGGCCTTTCTCCTTTACCCTCTGCTGTTGCTTTTTTTTCAGGATCCTGCTCTTTGTTCTTAATGACTATACTTTTCTTCTCTTCATCCACCTTCAAAATAGCCTTCTTTGTCCAGTCACTGTTAGGATCCAAACACAGTGTTCTCCCAGATACCATCCAAACCCTGAAAATGGAAGAATGGTTTTCGTTACTGCTATTTCTTTGCTGATTTATTGTCTTAGAACTAGTTTTCTTAATTAGCTTCTCTTTAGCTTTCAGTGTATTGTGTTTTGGCTGGTGGTCCATGCTAGTAAGTTAATCTTTTCAGCAGGGTTGTGTCCCTTTTTATGGATTTCTAGTAATATTCATTTCATCGCTGTAATTGCAATTTCTGTGTATAACAACATAAACACAAGAGGTGGTATAGTATCTTTTAACTATGATCAGTAGGGCTTGTCCTCGTATCAAGGGACATGCTTACTTACACAACTGCTCCTATGGGACACATCGGTTTAGTTTGATTTCTGTAGTCCAATACTCTTTTCAAAGGTGGTCTGGTGTGTCCAAGACTAAGACAACAACTTACTGGAGGTCCATCTTCTGTACAAAAAAAAAAAAAAATAATTACTCAACATTTCTTTAGACTATTCCATATTTGTTGCCTAATTCTGCATTAAATGTTTTCATTTTTCACTGTCTGAAACAAAAAAGGTACACAAAAACACTCAGTGCCGCAAGTACTCAGTCCTACACGAGCAGAGCTGAAGAGGTAAATCTCAAAACCACATTTGCACTAGCTTTAACTTTACTCTTGAATACGTGCTCACAATTTCACATCGTACCACAAGTTATAATAGTGTAGAGGAAAACTCACCAGCAAACACACTGAAGGCCCCCAGAGTAACCCAAAAAACAGAAATGGTGAGAATCGGCATCGCCTTGATCATGTAGAATGGCCAAACTGCTCTGACTGAATTCAGATGATAGTATTATTAAAGGAGGTGGAAACCTCACATCTGCCTACCGCTCTATTGTGGTAACATGGGTGCCCAATGGTAGACATGACTTGAACTGGGTTTCAGTTGTTGATTCATTAACCCATAAGTTTGAATAAAGGTTATGATAAAGTGGTCGGAGTGCCCACTGGAAACAGAATACACCCCCAGTTAACAGTTGTCCTTCTCACAGAATTACTGACCAAAAGTATGCCCAGAGTATTATCACTTCTTTTGACATTGCTCATATCAAAGCTGACAGGTGTTCTGTAATAGATGTAATATGGACATAGAAATACTTGAATCCTTTTTTATATCTCATCCTTGTTGATGTAGATGTGTCCTTTAAGGTTCTAGACTGGTAACCAGAAGGTTGCTTGCTGGTTAAATCCTCACAAACAGCGAGCCACAAGCCATCACCCTTGTGCTCTTGAGCAAGGTTGCCCCAGGGAAATCACCCATGTAAAAAAATAAAAGTTAATAATGACATTCTTCTATTGCAACATTGTGTGAAGGTTTTAGCAAATTCCACAAGTCTTGATTGTTGCAATAATAAAATAAAAATTGTACAGATACATTTATGGTGGAGGAGTAGCGATTACCTACTCCCACTGTGATCCTGAAATAACAAAGAGACCACTGACCAGACTTTGATGATAGCATTATCAGACAAGTAGACAACCTCACATCTGCCTGCCCATTACAGGTAGTTCTATTTATGGTAATATGGAGGCCCAATGGAAGACATGACTTGAAATGAGCTTCAGTTGTAGACAGAGGATTTATTTATTCCCCCACAGTCTGGAATTAAAAGTAGTCATAGTGAAAATACATCCACAGTGGTCTGATGTGACACAACATGGTGACTAAATATGGGACCCATTAATTGTTGTTAATTTTTGTTGTTTCTTAAAGTCATGGGTTAAATGTTTATTTGGATAAATAAGAATGTACAATCCAGTTGCAGATGGAGCTCAAACCTACATGACCCTCAAAATTGACCCTATTTACTTTCTTAATGCATGTTCCTGGTCTTATTGGGCACGATTCATTGATGCACATTAATTTAAAATATAGAACACATTATTTTTTTCTTAATTGTGATTAAGGCATGTACCGATTTGACATTAGATTCTGACATTTTATTCAGCTCCATGTGAGTTCTGAACACTGGTTAGAGGGTAGAACCCTTGCGATGTGTCCAGCGGGGACATAATACTCCTATACACACTAGAAACGAACACAAATCAGTGAGTCAGTGCCGGAGAAGGGACCTCTTATGAAACAAACACTGATGGGACTTCTGACAAAAGTTCTTTGCAACTTTTGTAAGTCAGCATTTAACCACATAAGCACATCAATTCTTACAAGCCTGCCGCACAGCTTGTTCTCCCATGGATGGTCTGTTGATCCGCTCATATTTAACAATTTCAACTTTGTACCAATTGCCGCCGAGCTTCTGAAGTGTCAGCTAATGATTACCAGAAAATTCGGATGAATTATATTTCCATCGGCAGTGTCAGTGCTAAAAGCAAGATGTGCTTTTTATATGGAGTTCAATGCAGCACTTGCTGCCCTGAAACAAATCATGTGCATTCCATATCCAAAGTGAAAAGACAGCCTGATGACGATAAATATTGTGGAGGATGAGGGTTTAAGAGATTTAATGCACATTGCTATAACAGTCATGTTACTTGAATTGGTGCTATTTTAGTGAATTTCTGTATTTGTACCTTGGAGTTTGAAAATGTTAATAAAGCATTATTGTAATTATTATTACAATAATGCTTTATTGTATATCTATTTACAAGCTTTACTTGTATATCTATTGTGTTCTATTCTTTCCAAAGAAGTAAATAAATGCATTTTGACAGGAAATAAGAATATATAGTCAATTTTCAGCACTTTTAACTATGAAAAATCATGACATTAATCACGATTAAACATTTTAATCTACTGACAGCACTAATAAACCTGTATATACTTTTGTTTTTCGCAGAAGTCATTCTTGTTTGAAACAACATAATGGTAAGAAAATGATGACAATTTTCTTTTTTTGGTGAATTATTCCTGTTGTACTGATTACTACAAACTCATATAATCAGTAGGGTTGTTAATATCTCAAGAATCCAGGCAAAAACTACATTCTAGATTCTATGTATTTAGTGTTATCAAAAATGTTAATAATATTTGTCATCTTGGACAGTAAAACCTGGATATAAATACATGATTTTGAATGTTCTGTCTGTGCATGAGTCAAAAAGTGGACAGTTAATTAGAGAGGAAAATAAGAGGTGTACAAGACAAACTCTAAACCAACTAAAACTACATTGACATGTGAAAGTGCTCCTTGGCTTATTTACATTTTACTGTGCTTCCTGTGTCATCGACAGCATATACTGTAAAGCATAATATCGTCAGGCATCTATTCAACTGTATGTATGCCTCTAGGGCATGAACAAAAATACTATTAATAATACTATTATGAATACATGTAGCAGAAAATAATTGTTTTGACATACTTGTGTGATAGCATTTGCTTTGCTAAGGGAGAATGCTGAAGGGTTAGGGTCCCATCATCAGCAAATGCTTTGAGAGGCTAATCAGAGATTACATCTGCTCTTTGCTGCCTGCCTCACTGGACCCACTGCAGTTTGCTTACTGCAGCAACCGCTCCACTGATAATGCCATAGTATACACTTTACACACTGCTCTCTCCCACCCGGACAAAAGGAACACCTATGTGAGAATGCTGTTTGTGGACTACAGCTCAGCATTCAATACCATTGTGCCCTCCAAGCTTGACCTGAAACTCCAGGCTCTGGGCCTGACCAGCTCCCTGTGCAGCTGGATCCTGGACTTCCTGTCAGGCAGATGCCAGGTGGTCAGAATGGGCAGTAACATCTCTTCCCCACTGACCCTTAACACTGGTGCTCAACAGGGCTGTGTTCTCAGCCACCTCCTGTATTCCCTTGTACACACACGACTGCGTGGCCACACACAGCTCCAACATCATTGTGAAATTTGCAGATGACACAATGGTGATGGGCTTGATCACCGATAATGATGAGATGGCCTACAGAGAGGAGGTGTGCGCTCTGACACACTGGTGCCAGGAGAACCACCTCTCTCTCAATGTCAAAAAGACCAAGGAGCTTGCAGTGGACTTCAGAAGACAGGACAGAGAGCACACCACTATCACCATCAATGGGACACCAGTGGAGCGGGTCAACAGCTTTAAATTCCTCAGTGTTCATATCACTGAGGACCTCACATGGTCTGTTCACACTGAGACAGTGGTGAAGAAGGCTCATCAGTGCTTCTTCTTCCTCAGGCGACTGAGGAAGCTCGGTATGAGCGCCAACATCCTCAGACCATTTTACACATGTACTGTGGAAAGCATTCTAACTGGCTGCATCACCGCCTGGTACAGAAATAGCTCCACCCTCAACCGCAAAGCTCTGCAGAGGGTGGTGCAAACTGCCCAACACGTCACTGGAGGTGAGCTTCCCTCCTTCCAGGACATCCACACCAGACAGTGTATGAGGAAAGCTTGGAGGATCATCAGAGAATCCAGCCACCCATGCCATGGATTGCCCTCATTGCTACCTTCAGGCAGACGGTTTCGCAGCATCATGTCCCGCACCAGCAAGCTGTGGGAAAGCTTCTATTTGCTGGCCACAGACTGCTGAATTCAAACTAATAACATCACCACTGCATAACCCCACCCCATCTTCCCGTGCATTGCACTTTATAAGTTATCAGTTACACTGGTCTCAGACTGATTGTTACACAGTACTGAATGTTTTATGTACCACTCCGGACAGGCATACACTCCAGCATTGTAGACTGCACTATCATCATTACTCTGTGTCCCTTGGCACTCCATTTGCACTACTGTATACTGCATTGCTCACCATGCACATGATCACCCTATCACTGTTGTTATTACATATTGTTTTATACACACTGTTTATCTCATTATTCTATATATTAGGTATATTATATATTCATATTTATATATTAGTCCTTGTGAACTGTACATTGTATATTATCCGTGCATTAGTACTATGTCTAAGTGTATATCTGTGTATATTGTATATGTAAATATTGTTCATACTGCACATGCATCTATTGTGTATTTAGTGGTCTGATATTTGTCCACACTCCATAGTTGGTGAGCATCCACTCAAGATTTGCACACCTGTGCACTTGTGGATATGGTGTTGTGACATTAAAGGGATTTGATTTGATTATGATTTGAAGCACATGTCTTGGAAATAACATGCGTGGAAACACAACAAGGGGTGGAAACCCCTCA
Source organism: Myxocyprinus asiaticus (assembly GCF_019703515.2). Classification (NCBI taxonomy): domain Eukaryota; kingdom Metazoa; phylum Chordata; class Actinopteri; order Cypriniformes; family Catostomidae; genus Myxocyprinus; species Myxocyprinus asiaticus. The sequence goes on along the minus strand of NC_059348.1, from coordinate 42,831,191 downwards.
ATGAAGGTCTTAATACTGTATATATTAGTAGGTTCTTCCTACAGTGTGGTCTGCAACACTCATGCAGTTGCAGATGCTTAGCATCGCCACCATTTAACCCACACATTGAGCTCTGACAGAGGTTTGTTCTCAAACACCCTCTACACTACAAGTATGGAAATAGTGCCATTGAAACATCTACCATCTTGCCACTTTCCTTGAATGTTCGTTAATAAGTTAGACTTAAATGTTGACACAACCTTGTTTGAAATTAAGAATGTCAGTTTTCCAGGTCATCATGTCTAGTAGAGTTTTGCTAGTCAATGTGCTTTTCTGTAACTCAAATAACTCTACTATAAATTCCATATTTTAGGCTCCAGGCTTCTGTAACCTATGTGTGATAAAGAGGACTGGAAAACCACAGGGAGGTATACATGTATGTATTACAATGATTTGCCGAGTTAACCACCAGAAAGAAATAAGGACATGTATATTCCTCAAATTGCTGAGGTGGGTTTGCAGACAAAAATAACCTATAAAAGCCCCATAATTATTTGTGCACTGGAATTATATCCGCAGAGCTGTCAATTTCAGAATATTCACTATTAGTTTTGCCCTTTAGAGTATTTAATTTACAATACTTACGGTCAACAATATATTGACCAAAATATATATATATTTTTAATATTATTTACATCAATTATATTTTTACAAAACTGCACAATGATGACTCTAAGACTTTATAGATATTACAGCTTAATTTTCTGTTAAAGCTGCTTTGAAACTATGTGTGTTGTAAAAAGCGCTATACAAATAAAAATGACTTGACAGTATTGTTAATATCCATTTACAATTAATTACAGTAGAAATGTGTCTTTCACATAGGCATTTTGTTGAAATTTACCCTAACCAAAAGTTTTGTTCATGATGTCTGTGGAGGGCTTCATTTATCCAGTTTACACTGAGATTTTTTTAAGAAGCAATAAGATTTGGTTTATCATGGTTTAAAGGAACATTCCAGGTTCAATACAAGTTAAGCTCAATCGACAGCATTTGTGACAATGTTGATTACCAAAACAAATGATTTTGACTAGCCTTTAATTTTCTTTAAAAAAGCAAAAATCTGTGTTACAGTGCGACACTTACAATGGAAGTGAATGGGGCCAATTTTTGAACATTAAAATACGTCATGGTTACTGGTGTAACCTCCGTTCCCTGATGGAGGGAACGAGACGTTGGTGTCGATGTAGTGACACTAGGGGTCACTCTTGGGAGCCCGAGACACCTCTGGTCTTTGATAAAAGGCCAATGAAAATTGGCGAGTGGTATTTGCATGCCACTCCCCCGAACATACGGGTATAAAAGGAGCTGGTATGCAACCACTCATTCAGGTTTTACGCTGAGGAGCCGATATAAGGTCTGGCCATTTCAGCGGGAAGTTCAGCGTTGTGGCAGGAGGGACCAACGTCTCGTTCCCTCCATCAGGGAACGGAGGTTACACCAGTAACCATGACGTTCCCTATCTGTCACTCACTCGACGTTGGTGTCGATGTAGTGACACTAGGGGTCCATATACAAAACGCCACAAGGCTGAACTGTGTTACGTGAACTGGCGGTTTGTGGTGGGCAGACTTGCTGTGTGCCTCATAGCCAGCACACCAGGTCGACACGTAACCTCCCCCAACACAGTTATGAGTGTCGAACGGCCCTTTTTGGGGACAAGTCGACTACCCAGAGATAGAGACAGGCTTAACCCAGTCGTGGCCTCTTTCCCCTTCTCTTTTTCCACTCCCTAAAAAAGAAGGGGGATTATCCGACTGGGCCGCCAGGTCTAGTCGGGGGGTGTCCCTCCCAAGGGGAGGACACCGCAGAGACCACACCTCGCCCCAAGAGAGGGGGGGATATTTAAGTGGAAGAATACATCACATGGTCTTTCCAACAATGTGGAGAGCCTTCAAGGTAGATCCTGCCCAATGGGGGAGGAGTTACTACAACATGGAGACTGAGGGGCTCTGCCCAAGGAAGAAGCAGTTTGCCAGTAGGGAAACGAACTAGCGGAAGATATAGATCGCATGGGGTTAGCCTTACAGGGAACCGCCACATGCGGAGCACCTACCCCAGAACCGGGCTCTTAGTCAGCGCGTGTACTGGGCCGGCAGCGAGTCTCTCCGAAAACTCGACTGCCACAGGGCTCGGAGGAAGTCAACCAGGGAACAACTTTCGTGAACACTACTGGGAATTAACAGCGCACGTCTTCAGCTCAAAAGGAGGTGGAAGGTGCTATGTGCAAGCGATACACCCGGCCGGCTATCCCGGGCTTATCCGCTTGTGTTGCGTGCCACTACCTGGGACGAAACCGGTTCCACCCGGAGGTTGTAGAACCTTGCAAAGGTGTTGGGTGTTGCCCAGCCCGCTGCTCTGCAATGTCTGTTAGAGAGGCACCTCTGGCCAGGGCCCAAGAAGCCGCTACACCACGGGTAGAATGGGCTCGTAGCCCTACCGGGGGCGGCATGTTTTGGGCGAGACATGCCATAGTTATGGCGTCAATGAGCCAGTGGGCGATCCTCTGCTTGGAGACAGCGCTTCCTTTCTTCTTTTCTTTTTTTTCTTCTTTCCGCTGTGCACCAAAGCAGACAAAGAGCTGCTCAGAGATTCTAAAGCTCTGCGTGCGATCCAAATAGATGCGTAAAGCGCGCACCGGACACAGCAACGACAGGGCTGGGTCTGCCTCCTCCTGGGGCAGTGCTTGCAGGTTCACCACCTGGTCTCTAAAAGGAGTGGTGGGAACCTTGGGCACATAGCCCGGTCGGGGGTCTCAGGATCACGTGAGAATAGCCCGGACCGAACTCCAGGCACGTTTCGCTGACAGAGAACGCTTGCAGGTCACCTACCCTCTTGATGGAAGTGAGCGCAGTCAGGAGGGCAGTCTTCAAGGAGAGTGCCTTAAGCCCGGCTGACTGCAAAATTCAAAGGGGGCTCTCTGTAGACCCTGAAAAACTACAGAGGTCCGATGAGGGAACAAGGCGTGGCCTGGAGGGATTCAGCCTCCTGGCACCTCTTAGGAACCTGATGATCAGATCATGCTTCCCTAAGGACTTACCGTCGACTGCGTCATGGTGTGCTGCTATGGCAGCAATGTACACCTTCAAGGTGGAAGGGGACAGCCTCCCTTCCAACCTCTCTTGCAGGAAGGAAAGCACTGATCTGACTGCGCACCTCTGGGGGTCTTCCTGATGGGAAGAACACCACTTAGCGAACAGACACCACTTAAAGGCATACAGGCGCCTCGTAGAGGGAGCCCTAGCCTGAGTGAATGTGTCTACCACCGCAGGTGGGAGACAGCTTAGGTCTTCCGCGTCCCGTCCAGGGGCCAGACATGTAGATTCCAGAGGTCTGGGCGCGGGTGCCGGATGGTGCCCCTTCCCTGAGAAAGAAGGGCCTTTCTCAGGGGAATTTGCCCGGGGGGAGCTGTTACGAGGAGCGTGAGGTCCGAGCACCACGTCTGGGTGGGCCAGTAGGGTGCTTACCAGGACGACCTTCTCCTCGTCCTCCCTGACCTTGCACAGGGTCTGTGCGAGCAGGCTCACTGGGGAAAACGCATATTTGCGAATGCCAGGGGACCAGCTGTGTGCCAGCGCGTCTATGCCGAGGAAGGCCTCGGTGAGGGCGTACCAGAGCGGGCAGTGGGAGGATTCTTGGGAGGCGAACAGGTGCACCTGTGCCTGACTGAATCGACTCCAAATCAGCTGGACCACCTGAAGGTGGAGTCTCCACTCTCCCTTGAGGGTAACCTGTTGTTACGGCGCGTCCGCCGAAGTGTTGAGGTTGCCCGGGATGTGAGTGGCTTGCAGCGACTTGGTGCTGCTAACTCCGTTGGAGGAGACGGCGGGCGAGTTATGACATACAGCGGGAGCGCAGACCACCTTGGCGGTTGACATATGCTACCGCTGCCGTGCTGTCTGTCCGAACTAGCACGTGCTTGCCCTGGATCAACGGCCGGAACCTCCGCAGGGCCAGCAGAATTGCCAGTAACTCGAGGCAGTTGATGTGCCAACGCAGCCGCGGACCCGTCTAGAGGCCGGCGGCTGCGTGCCCGTTGCCAACAGCGCCCCAGCCCATTTTGGAGGCGTCTGTCGTGACCACGACGCGCCTGGAGACCAGTTCTAGCGGAACACCTGCTCGTGGAAACGAGAGGTCGGTCCAAGGGCTGAAAAGACGGTGACAGACCGACGTAATGGCCACGCGGTGTGTCCCGTGGCGCCATGCCCATCTCAGGACTCGAGTCTGGAGCCAGTGCTGAAGCGGCCTCATATGCATCAACCCAAGCGGGGTGGCCACCGCCGAGGACGCCATATGCCCCAGGAGCCTCTGAAAATGTTTCAGTGGAACCGCTGTTTTCTGTTTGAACGCCTTCAAACAGGCCAGCACCGACTGGGCGTGCTCGTTCATAAGGTGCGCCGTCAAGGAGACTGAGTCCAACTCCAAACCGAGAAAAGAGATGCTCTGAACTGGGAGGAGCTTGCTCTTTTCCCAGCTGACCCGAAGCCCTAGTCGGCTGAGGTGTGAGAGCACCAGGTCCCTGTGTGCGCATAACCCGTCTCGAGAGTGAGCTAGGATTAGCCAGTCGTCGAGATAGTTGAGAATGCGAATGCCCACCTCCCTTAACGGGGCAAGGGCAGCCTCTGCGATCTTCGTAGATATGCGAGGAGACAGGGACAGGCCGAAAGGGAGGACTTGTACCGATACGCCTGACCCTTGAACGCAAACCGCAGGAAGGGTCTGTGTCGAGGAAGGATCGAGACGTGAAAGTATGCATCCTTCGGGTCTACCGCCACGAACCAATCTTGATGCCGGACGCTCGCTAGAATGCGTCTTTGCGTCAGCATCTTGAACGGGAGTCTGTGTAAGGCTCGGTTCAGTACTCGCAGGTCCAAGATTGGCCGCAACCCACTGCCTTTCTTCGGTACAATGAAGTAGGGGCTGTAAAACCCCTTCTTCATCTCGGCTGGAGGGACAGGTTCTATTGCGTCCTTCCGTAGGAGGGTAGCGATCTACGCGCAAGGTAGCAGCGTTTCCATCTTTCACCAAGGTGAAGTGGACACCGCTGGACCTGGGCGGATGCCCAGCGAAGTGAATCGTGCAGCCGAGTCGGACGGTCCGGACCAGCCCTCGCGACGGACTGGAAAGCGCAAGCCATGCGTCCGAGTTCCGCGCAAGGGGGACCAAAGGGACAACGTCATCGGATGTACCGGCGGGTGAGGCCTCGCGGCGGGGCGGAGCTTGAGGTGCCACACCACATCGTGGCCGTGCTGAGTCCGAGGACATCGAAGCACTTACCTGGCACCTTGTGACCACCCCCGGAACAGCCTGGGACGGGGGAGGAAGAGGCCTGTCCTCATGACCCGTGGAGACTGTCACATCGGGGGCGGATTTGTGCCACAGCTGGGCGCTCAGGGCGGGAGACCGCTGCTGGAGCGCCAACCTGCCAAATGGAGTGGTGGACGGTGGTCGTGATGCCAGCCGTACACACCGAATATGTGACCCAGAGAACAAGGAAACCACTCTTGCGGAGCTCATGAGTACTGCAGCCACTTGGGCATGCAGCGCAATTAAATGCAAAAGGTAACAAAAAGAAGATCTACCAGCTCCAGAGCAGCGGGTTTCGTTGTCCCTGGGTCGCCCGTCTCAGGGGCGCTTCGAAGACCTCCGTGGGTTCTTCGGTGCCGGCTGTGAGACGGGTGGCGTCGGCTTCCTGCGGTGGGCTCCACGCCAGGGCCGGAGGAGCGGGCTGCGGCGGAGCCGGTGCAGTCACCGCAGGGGGACGCCCTCTGCGATGAGTAGATGGGGGGATCTTGAGCCACGCCAGGGCAGGACAAGCCGGCTAGCATCCATCTACTGCTCTACCATCGAGAACTGCTGGGCAAAGTCCTCGATGGTGTCGCCGAATAGGCCCACCTGGAAAATGGGGGCAGCAAGGAATCGTGTCCTGTCGGCCTCACCCATCTCGACCAGGTTGAGCCAAAGGTGGCGCTCCTGGACCACTAGTGTGGCCATCGTCCGCCCGGGAGACCGCGCCATGACCTCCGTCGCTCGGAGAGCGAGGTCGGTCACCGAGCGCAGTTCCTGCATCAATCCCGGGGCAGAACTACCCTCGTGCAGTTCCTTTAGCGCCTTGGTGGACTTGCAGGAGAGCCATGGCGTGCAGGGCGGAGGCGGCTTGTCCAGCAGCGCCGTAGGCTTTGACCGTCAGAGACGACGTAAACCTACAGGCCTTGGACGGGGGCTTTGGGCACCCACGCCAGGTGGCGGCGCTCTGCGGGCATAGGTGCACCGCGAGCGCCTTTATCCACCGGGGGATTGCCGAATAACCCTTGGCCGCCCCACCATCGAGGGTAGTGAGAGCGGGGAAGCTGAAAAGATCGGGACCGGGCAGTAAAAGGTGCCTCCCGCGACCTTGTCAGCTCTTCATGCACTTCCGGGAAGAAAGGAACGGGGCGGGGCGTGGCTTTGAGCGGCGCCGCGAGCCCAGGAACCAATCACAGAGCCGCGAGGGTTCAGAGAAGAGCGGTGAAATCCACTCTAACCGACGCTCGCAGCTGTCCGGGAAAGCATGTCGTCATCTCCGCGTCAGCCTGTGACTGGGCGATCGACCCCGAAGGGAGGAGCCCAGCCGAGGCTTCCGACTGGACGAGCCCGCTCTCCGATGCTGCGCTCGAGAGCTCATCACTTTCGCGGGCTCCGAATAAGAGGTCGAAATTGCCGTGAGACGAGCCGGCGGACTCACCCGGAAGCCGGATCGGGGCAGACGAGCGTGCTGGGGAATGGGAGGTCCGCGGGGGGATACCCGGCGGAGGCGGTCCCATTGGGGTCCCCAAATTGCCCCCAGTGCTAGCCGCGCCGGCCTCAAACCCGTGGGTAAAAGGACCGAGGCGGGAGCCTCTGGGGTGGCTCGCTTCCTTACGAAGGCGAGCCGCGACCGCAACGTTGCCATGGACACATTCTCGCAATGAGAATGTGACCATCCACGAACGCTGTCTCCGCGTGAGCAGTGCCCAGACACGAAAGACAGTGATCGTGACCGTTAGAAGGCGAGAGATAACGAGCACAACCAGGAATAACACACAATCGGAAAAGCATCTTTAAAAAGACGCGTCTTTAAAAAGACGTTCCGTGTGTGTGCTCTTTTAGAGAAATATATACTCTTTTAGAGGGGAAAAATGCTCTTTCAGAAAATATACTCTCTAGTTTTTCTGCCGAAGCGCCCAGGGGCATTCTCTGCAGTGCACCAGTGCAGAGGAGGGAGAAGCCGCTGAAATGCGCCGTCAGATCCAGCAGAGGTGAATGAACAGTAGTATTCAGCTCAATGAGCATGACCGTTCGGCTCCAAAGAGAAAATCTGAATGAGTGGTTGCATACCAGCTCCTTTTATACCCGTATGTTTGGGGGAGTGGCATGCAAATACCACTCGCCAATTTTCATTGGCCTTTTATCAAAGACCAGAGGTGTCTCGGGCTCCCAAGAGTGACCCCTAGTGTCACTACATCGACACCAACGTCGAGTGAGTGACAGATAGGGAACTAACTTTTTCAAAAGTATAGCCACAAGACATAAACAACATATGTGTAAACATGATTTTAGTGTGATAAAATCACTTACTAACCTTTTCTATGTAAAGTTATAGTCAATTTTACAATTTCATTGCCATGACGATGTGATGTCATCTAACCCTAAAATGACTGTAAATATGACAATTTAAACTAATTTCAGTTCATATAATACATGAGATTTAACAGAATAATTAGTGCTTTTATAACATTATAAGCTTCACATTTCTGCCTTTAAACCCTCCACAAATTGACCCCATTCACTTGCAATTTTAAGTGTCTCACTGTAACCTCGATTTTTGCTTTTTTAAAGAATAGGACGGAGGAGTCGAAATTAATTTTTGTGGTAATCAGCATAATGCCACAAATGCTGTCGATTGAGCTTAACTTGTATTGAACACAGAATATTCCTTTAAGATCTTTCATCACTCATCCGAATGGCTATATTTAAGTACTGTATGGTGGGAAAACAGGTTAAACTGCCATATTTCTATAGTTGCTAATGCTAATTTGCCTGTAGTTGATATTTTACTTTTGTAAAGAAAAGACAAAGTATGAATTTGTATTTCGCTGAACTACAATGCAACACTGGTCTATTTACTCCCAAAACTGTAACTTGCTAAGTCTAAACTAAAGCTAAAACTGTCAATTCACATCAAATATTATTAGATATTAAGAACTATTTTTTTTATTATAATATAATTAAATATTGTTAGCTACAAGAAATAAACAAGCAGTTCACAAAAAAAATTAAAAAAATTAAAATCTGACACTGAGCATTTTAACTTGTTAGACAACATTTCCTCTATACATATAATCATCTAAAAAATTACATTTGAGAGAGATTAAAACTATAAATATACAGTATAATGTAGTTGTATATAGTTATTTATAATATAAAATTATATATATTATAATTGTATGTTTTTATAAAACTATAAACATATCAAAATACAACCCCAATTCAGAAAAAGTTGGAACAGTATGAAAAATGCTAATTAAAACAAAAAGTGATTTGTAAATTATATTCACCCTTTGCTATATTGAAATCACCACAACTACACATAATATGATGTTTTACTTTGTAAATTTTTAGTTTTTCTTTTAAGACAGTAATTTCAAATCAGATGATTGCAACATGCTCCAAAAAAGTTGAGACGGGCAATTTAAGACTAATATCAATTTGACAAGTTGAAATAAGGTGATGTGAAACAAGACATGTTAATCAGGTGAGATAATTGTGTCACAGAAGTGATGTGCACAGACCTTAGCAGGGACAGGGGTGGAAGGATACAATTTATGATTTGCACTGATTTTTTTTTTTTTTTTTTTAATGAGCAGATATTATAAATACTAAACTAATTTCTTTGCTTTTTGAGTATTTAACCATTTTCTTGTATATACAGTATATACTGTACATATTTTTTTCACTTTTTCCTTTATCACAAATAATAACCTATTCTGTTATATTTCTCACAAAAAGCACCATGCTAATACACTTGTTTATTTATTTATTTTCAGTCATGGTCTGTGATAACCCCATGTTTATGACATGGGTCATAGTAAAACCATTGTATTTTTTAAAGTATCTTGGAGTACCATGACAGCATCATGAAATATGAACATGATCAATCATTCAATACCATGGCATTTCCCTGGTAACGTGGTGCACGGTGTGAAGGCACGATGAGAAAGTGTGAGCACGAGGTGATCGACTATGTTCCGCAAATGCTACAGGGTCCTTGAATAAGATATAACATGCGAGTAAGGGAAGCTGGTGGAGTTTCTGGTGCCCCCTAGGGAGTTGGTGCCCTATGCAGACTGCGTAATATGCGTACAGGGAGCTGCGGTACTGTGGTAACCTAATGATATTTCCTGAAAGTGATTAGTCTAATGGCTTATTAGTTTCAACGAAACCAAACTGGCTTTGGCTGAACCTGACAGCTCCTTCAGTTTATGTCAATATTCTATAAAAGACTAATTTAATTTATATCACTGAAAGCGATGCGACCGCTCCCATTATAATTAATACATTTTTCTACACTAGTGATACGCGATGTCGGAAATGCGGTAGCAAGAGTATAATTCTTTTGATGAACTTACAACACAATACATGGAGTGGATTTTTTATCTGACCTGTTACGCGTCTGAGGAAACGGCACTTGGATGTTCCGAATTCAAAACTGCATTTTTTGCTTCCTTGAAGAGCACTTCTGCGGGAGGGGTTGCCACTCGAAAGCTCATTCAAAATGAAAGTGAGAAAATTAATCGTTTCTCAGAGGGCCCTTCCACACGACTGTTAGCAAATTGTACATTCATACAGTAATGCCATGTTTCCTTCAGAATACCCACTTCAAGGGCTCTGCAGTTCGGAGTGAGTATAGGGTGTAGGGAGGATCACTTGCTATGGAATTAGCCCCCGATCTGCTGCAGCGTGCTCTCTTAAAGGCACCTCCTCTTAATTTTCTTTAATACGCCCGCGATTAACAAATAAATCTCATAACACATTATTACTGTTAATGTGAGATTATTACGAGATTTTATTTTTGTTTTATTTTACTATTTAATTATTAAAATTTCTGGATGACCAAAAGGGCACCTTTAGATTTGTGAATGAAAGGGGCTGGGGCTTGCACCCCTGCTGCCCCCGTTCTGTGTGTCAGTGTGTCAGAGACCTTTATACTGTATAAGGAGCCTCCAAAACAGCCTAGGCCTTCAAGAGCAAGGATCATTCGAGACTTGTCAATTTACCAACAGATGCTTCAGCAAATAATCCAGCACTTTGAGGACAATGTTCCCCAAAGACAAATTGTTAGGATTTTGGGCATTTCACCCACTACAGTGCACAATATAGTTAAAAGATTCAAGGAATCAGGTCAAATCTCGGTGAGTAAAGGGTAAGACGAAATCCACTTCTAAATGCGCATGATCTCTGATCCCTCAGACATCACTGTCTTAAAAAACATCATTCATCTGTAATAGATATCATGAACATGGGCTTGGGATAACTTACGTAAACCTTTGTTAGTCAACACCACTCACCGCTGCATCCACAGATGTAAGTTAAGACTTTATTATGCTAAGCAGAAGCCCTACATCAACACTGTCCAGAAGTGCTACTGACTTCTCTGGGCTCGGTCTCACCTTAGATGGAAAGTAGAACAGTGGAACTGTGTTTTTTGCTCCGAAGAGTCCACATTTCAAAAATATTTTGAAAAACACAGCCATCGTGTTACCCGGGCCAAAGAGGAAAAGGATCATCCAAGCTGTTATTAGCGTCAGGTCCAGTGTCTGTATGGGCCAGGGGTGTGTCAGTACCCATGGCATGGGTAGCTTGCACATCTGTGAGAATACCATGAATGCAGACAGATATGTACAAATTGTGGAGCAACATATACGGCCATCCAGCACCGTCTTTTCCAGGGACGTCCCTGCATTTTCCAGCAGGACAACTTCAAACCACATACTGCCCGGATTTCTAGTGCATGGCTGTGTAAGCAGAGAGTGTGGGTGCTAGACTGGCCTGCCTGCAGTCCTGACCTGTCTCCAATTGAGAATGTGTGGTCAAGTCACTCGATCTCGAGTCCAAGTCGAGTCAGAGTCCTCAAGTCTGAGTTCAAGTCCAAGTCAACAATATTATGTCCGAGTCGAGTCGTTAGTAACTGCATACAAGTCAGGGTTACAAGTCCTTGTCTATGTCATAAATAAGCAAAAAATAAATCACAATTCTGTTGCCATTTTAAGTTTACTGGCACACACACACACACATTCAGCCCTTCAAAGTGTACTGTACAAGAAATCATACACACAACAACAATTCCATGTCTGTGGTTTTTTTTTTTTCTTCTTAATGTTACTTGAATGTTTGATATTGCTTTTTGAAACTTTAAGCAGTTTTCTTCATTTCTTTCTTTGTCTTGAATAATTACTGAGAACTTAATTCTATCATCTATCTATCATCTGTCTGTCTATCTCACTGTTGACCAGGACTGTACATAAGTACAAATCATGCTGTAGAGATTATAGTTAAGGCAAAAGATAACAAAAATACATAATTCTAGCTACAGTTATTAAAAAAAAAAAAAATCTATCACAATGTTGCATATAGGCCTATAAAATAATCAAGGACATAAAAAATGAGATGTCAGAAAAATTACTTTCCACTCTAAACAAGTGCCTTCTTGCCATTTATTTGAAGTTTATTTATTTATTCATTCTCAGGTATTGTCCTCTAGTGTTAAAGAAACATCCCTTTTTCAGGACACTGTATTTTAAAGATAATTTTGTAAAAATCCAAATAACTTTACAAATATTTATTGTAAAAGAGTTTAAACAATGTTTTCCATGCATGTTCAATGAACCATAAACAATTAATGAACATGCACCTGTGGAACTGTCATTAAGACACTAACAGCTTATAGACGGTAAGCAATTAAGGTCACAGTTATAAAAACTTTGGACACTAAAGATATCTTTCTACTGACTCTGAAAAACACCAAAAGAAAGATGCCCAGGGTCCCTGCTCATCTGTGTGAATGTGCCTTAGGCATGCTGCATGGAGGCATGAGGACTGCAGATGTGGCCAGGGCAATAAATTGCAATGTCCATACTTTGAGATGCCTAAGACAGCGCTACAGGGAGACAGGAAGGACAGCTGATCATCCTCGTAGTGGCAGACCACGTGTAAAAACACCTGCACAGGATTGGTACATCTGAATATCACACCTGCGGAACAGGTACAGGATGGCAACAACAACTGCCCGAGTTACACCAGGACCACACAATCCCTCCATCAGTGCTCAGACTGTCCATAATAGGCTGAGAGAGGCTGGACTAAGGGCTTGTAGGCCTGTTGTAAGGCAGGTCCTTACCAGACACCACCGGCAACATGTCGCCCATGGGCACAAACCCACCTTCGCTGGACCAGAGGGGACTGGCAAAACGTTCTTTTCACTGACGAGTCATGGTTTTGTCTCACATGGGGTGATGGTCAGACTCGCGTTTATCGAAGGAATGAGCGTTACACCGAGGCCTGTACTCTGGAGCGGGATCGATTTGGAGGTGGAGGGTCCGTCATGGTCTGGGGCGGTGTGTCACAGCATCATCAGACTGAGCTTGTTGTCATTGCAGGCAATCTCAACGCTGTGTGTTACAGGAAAGACATCCCCCTCCCTCATGTGGTACCTGCAGGCTCATCCTGACATGACCCTCCAGCATCACAATGCCACCAGTCATACTGCTCGTTCTGAGCGTGATTTCCTGCAAGACAGGAATGTCAGTGTTCTGCCATGGCCAGAGAAGAGGCCGGATCATTTGTGAAGCTTTGAAATTTGCTTGGTGCAGAACAATCTGGAATAATGTTAAACATTGTAACAATCACCTTTTTGCAACCTAAACTTGTTCAGAACGTTAAATCTTTGTGACACCTGTGCTAAAAACAATCTAGACACAGCATAACAAATGAAACAGAATGCAGGTGTCTCGAGATGCGTTTGAGTCCTGAAGTTATTTTTAACTTGACACAGTGTCTAAAAATGTGCCGGTCCTGCATGAGACACTGAAGAAATAGCGAGACGTGGTGCAGCAGGTATGGTTGTTCATCCAGTGCATGTTTACAAAGGAACACGATGGAAAAACAGAGCAGATGCACACAAAAACATGTTCGGTGTGGCCCCCAACACATCCGTTCAAGCGCTTGTGAGTGAGAGCACGTGGGCGAAACAAGTTCGGAAGGACTGTATATTTTTTCATTAATTACAAACCCGAACACAAAATCCTACTTGAAAAACTGACTTAAAAACCCGGCGGACTTCTAATGTGTACCGCTCTGAGAGCACTGACAACAACGTGTTCAAGCCACATGTGTACCTAAAACAACATGTTTTATGCTAGGCTTCCCAACCGAGGCGGGGGGCCCCACGCAATTGAGTGGTTTGCATTGTGGTTAAAACTGCTACTACAAGCACTCTCTGAACGAGAGCAGGGAGATTTGAGAGTGCGCTTCCAGTTTTGAGTGAAAGCAAAGGAAATCCGCTTGCGAGCGCAGAGATTCACACTCGCGTTGGGGTGGGCGATATGACCAAAATCCTATATCACGATATGAGTTATTTTATATCACGATACATTTTTCTGAAATATCAATCAAATTGTATTATATATAAAGCCATGTCGCAATGTGTAATTGAGTAATCCAGTCAGTGAATTAAATACTTTATAAATGAAAAAATCATCTTATATCATTTTCTCTTTATTTTGAACATGACAAACATAGTCAAAGTAAAAAAATAAAAAATAAATGGTATATTTCAGTCCTATGATGTGCACAAATTGTCTTTTTCTTTTTATTATTGTTGATGTTGTTATTATTATTATGATTATAACTTTTCTCAAGAAACTTAACATCTTCTCAAAGCAATGCAAAAAGTAAAATAATTTTTTTTTTAAATTATCCATAAATAAAACAATTAGGCTCTTTGTATTTTTAGTAATCTCTATAAAATATCTGAAGAAAAATACAGTATGGATGGTTTATTTCCTGATAACAAACATCATTCGAACAGAATTTTAGAAAGGGTATTGATGTATATTTTAAAAACCCACTTGACATCGATTGAAACCAGAATGAGTAATGGGTGTGATCTGCACTTTTTCTGTCACAGGAGCACAAATGAAGGGACTGGGATAACTTCAATACTCAACCTCACTTGCGTGTTTCAGACTGTGTGCGTGGATGGGAGGCATGTTTGGAGCACGGGATGAATGTCACTGAATTTGCTTTGATGGTGGCTCAAGCGAAATTTCATGCTATTCAATAAATCTCCACCTTTAACCAGCCCCAACCAGTATGTGGCTGAATTCCACACTAAAATGTGAAAGTGTGGATTTACAGTAAACATTTACATAAATATTGATCTGTTTCTCACCCACACACATCATATCACTTATGAAGACATGGATTTAACCACTGGAGTCATATGGATTACTTTTATGCTGCCTCCATGTCCTTTTTGGACCTTCAAGGTTCTCATCAACATTCACTTGCATTGTATGGACCTACAGAAAGACATACACATCTGGGATGGCATGAGCGTGAGTAAATAATTAGATAATTTTCCTTTTTGGGTAACCATTCCTTTAAAGACTCTTTTTACAAAAACATTCAATTAACAAATCGGTGATCAATCTTTTCGGTGAACAAATTCAAAAGAATTGAGTCGCGTGTTAATGACTGACAAATCAACATTATCTAAAGTTATTTCACTAATAAATAAATGTGACTGGAGTGGTTTGCAGAACAAAGAATATTAGAACATTTTAAAGGTTGAATAAATAAATCGCAAATGAACAAATTCTTACGTTTTCCTTGGTCTTGCCAAGATGTTTTTATCAGTGGTGACAGCCCCTTGAGAGTTAGGAAGAGATGAGTGAAAAATCTGCTGTCCACTAGGCCAGTGGTTCTCAACTGGTTTTGCTTCAGGACCTAGATTTTACATTGGAAATCAAGTGGCGACCCACCATATTAAAAACGTAACCTGTATTTAATTTATCTTGGGTCGCATTTTCTTTTATGTTGCATAGTTTTGTTCATGGTTTTCAAGTACAAAGACATGCATCAAGTGACATTATTTTTGTTGTTGACGTCAATTTTTCTCTTCCTCCTTTTAAAAATTGAAGAGCATATTTACTTATATGAGCCCATTATTATGCCGCTTGTTTCCTAATTTCAAACATAATTCAGACAGAACATACATATTACACAGGAGGAAAGGCTCCTCATTACCATGGTTAGGTCAGTGTAGCTAGTCTTAAATAATAGTAATAATAACAACAAATTATAGTATTTATGAAAAAATAAATACTAGCTGAAACACATCTTGAAACTTTAACTACAACTGCCACTGTTGATTGTGGCAGTGGGGGCGTGGTCGAGCGTCCATCAAGAGAGAGAGAGCAGTAAGGGTGCATACACCTGAGCCAAATTATGACTCTAATTGTAGTGAGATTGGAGAGAGCGGCATAAAAGGACCATGCCAGCGCCAGCTCAAAAGAGAGAGACTGGGTCGAGAACTTCACTGTGAAGCTGACGAGTTATTGTGAAGCTGTAAACAAGAGAAGTTGTCAATTCAAAGTTCCCTACCTGTGTTTGAAGAATCCAGTTCCTGGTGTCCTTTCTTGTTACCCTGATATAAAATGAGGTCTAATAGATTCTACCTTTAGATTATTTCACATGAAACTATAACATATTGTCAAAATATAAGTTACTTTTACTCACATTAAATAGTGAAACAATTTTATAAAGGTGATGTATAATGAAAAAAATATTAGCGCATAGCACAGTGTTCTTTTCCTCATCAGTGCTGTTTGGCATGTGAGGGCTGCCTAGTGTTTGAGAGGTTTGACTTGAATTCCTCCGTAACGCTTTAAACTAGAAAAGTCTAACTAGAATTGAAATTTGTCACATCAGTTTTGAGGTCTGTGCACCGCACTATCAGGGTAAGCCCGGTTGAAGCACGCGCACGCCAGAGAGAAGAGCAGATCATGATCGCGAGCTTGTTCTGTTACACTCGTGCGAAAGTGCAGATGAGAAGCCTTTAGCTGATTGCGAGATTATCATTAAATATGCCTTGGCAGTCCTAAATAGGCTATCACTTGGGCGGCCGCCGAAATATCTTCAATGGGAGAACCATGACCCAGCCCGAATAGACCTGCGACCCACCAATTGAGAAACACTATACTAGGCAGTTCTTCTAGTCTACACACTAAACGAGAGAGAGAGAGAAATCGAACTGACAGTTTATAAACTGATTATAGGAAAACAAACTTATAGCAACTGAAACTTACACTTTCCTTGGCTTTGGTTTCTTCTTAGCAAAGAAATCACCTTGGAAGTCAGGAACAAATGCGTGTAAGATCTTCAGTGCATTAGACTAGACAGAAAGAGAGTGAGAGGCAAATATAGACATTTCATAAATTGCTTTATATATATAAAGCAATTTATGAAATGTCTATATTTGCCTTTCACTCTCTTTCTGTCTAGTCTAGACAAACGCAACCGAAAAGTACTTTTCTTTTTGGCTTCATTTTTGCCAAGAGAGACTTCAAGGGTGAACAAATACCCTTGGGAGTCAGGAACAAATGAGTAAAAAATGTTTGGTGCACTAGGCAGTTCTTGTGATCTGTATACAGAGAGAGATAAGCATATATAATAGCGATGATTTTATATTGTTTACAGAAAATGTAACACAGAAAAGCTACAGAAACCTATATTTTACTTTGATTCGCTTTTGAGAATTAATTTTCGACGTCATCTTCCCCAGGAAAAGGATGTTCTTCGGATTAATGAAGCACTATTACATTTTGGTTGGATATCATAAATTTTCTCACACAGAAAATAAATTAAGATAACTTACATTCTTTGTTTGACTTCTGTTGGAGAATTCTCTGTCCCAGGGTCTGTGTTCAACATCTTCTGGTAGCTTTAACCATCTTTCATTATCTACAAAAAAGGACTGTCCCCATACAGTCCATTGTTTTGCACAGGCAACATTTCAGATTAACCAATTTGACAGAACTCTGACATAACATGTGAAATTATACAGTATGGCTTTATGATACACTATATTGCCAAAAGTATTCGCTCATCTGCCTTTAGACGCATATGAACTTAAGTGACATCCCATTCTTAATCCATAGGGTTTAATATGACGTCGGCCCACCCTTTGCAGCTATAACAGCTTCAACTCTTCTGGGAAGGCTTTCCACAAGGTTTAGGAGTGTGTTTATGGGAATTTTTGACCATTCTTCCAGAAGCGCATTTGTGAGGTCAGACACTGATGTTGGACGAGAAGGTCTGGCTCGCAGTCTTTGCTCTAATTCATCCCAAAGGTGCTCTATCGGGTTGAGGTCAGGACTCTGTGCAGGATAGTCAAGTTCTTCCACACCAAACTCGCTCATCCATGTCTTTATGGACCTTGCTTTGTGCACTCGTGTGCAGTCATGTTGGAACAGGAAGGGGCCATCACCAAACTGTTCCCACAAAGTTGGGAGCATGGAATTGTCCAAAATCTCTTGGTATGCTGAAGCATTCAGAGTTCCTTTCACTGGAACTAAGGGGCCAAGCCCAGCTCCTGAAAAACAACCCCACACCATAATCCCCCTCCACCAAACTTCACAGTTGGCACAATGCAGTCAGACAAGTACCGTTCTCCTGGCAACCGCCAAACCCAGACTCGTCCATCAGATTGCCAGATGGAGAAGTGTGATTCGTCACTCCAGAGAACGCGTCTCCACTGCTCTAGAGTCCAGTGGCAGCGTGCTTTACACCACTGCATCCGACGCTTTGCATTGCACTTGGTGATGTATGGCTTGGATGCAGCTGCTCGGCCATGGAAACCCATTCCATGAAGTTCTCTACGCACTGTTCTTGAGCTAATCTGAGGGCCACATGAACTTTGGAGGTCTGTAGTGATTGACTCTGCAGAAAGTTGGCGACCTCTGCGCACTATGCACCTCAGCATCCGTTGACCCCGCTCTGTCATTTTACGTGGCCTACCACTTCGTGGCTGAGTTGCTGTCATTCCCAATCGCTTCCACTTTGTTATAATACCACTGACAGTTGACTGTGGAATATTTAGTAGCGAGGAAATTTCACGACTGGACTTGTTGCACAGGTGGCATCCTATCACAGTACCATGCTGGAATTCACTGAGCTCCTGAGAGTGGCCCATTCTTTCACAAATGTTTGTAGAAGCAGTCTGCATGCCTAGGTGCTTCATTTTATACACCTGTGGTCATGGAAGTGATTGGAACACCTGAATTCAATTATTTGGATGGGTGAGCGAATACTTTTGGCAATATAGTGTATGTCAAGGTAAGATATGATTCTGCACGTGTGGGACATGCCATGTTTACTAATGAATATACAGATATCGCTTGATTCGCCAAAATTAACAGGATCTACAAGATTGCACTAACTTGCTGTGAATATTCTAGCATGGTGTGGGATCCATCCTTCTCCAGAATTTTCCTAATTTTGTACTGCACTGACAACATCTATTTTGTTTGGTGGACACATACAGTACATTCATTTGTACATTACATTAAACTTTGTTTAATGCCTGTCATTTCATGTTGCTCCTGTAATTCCAATTACTCTTCATACCTAAGTCAATTTGCCTCAGTTTAAATTTTCTTTGACACCAAAAACAGCCCCTGCAGGGAAGGAAAATGAAAGATATACATTAAAAACCACTAAACTGTTTTGTTTAAAACACTGATATTTATGAATCATCATTATAATCACAGTAATGTTTGGTGTACTACAAAGATGCATATTAAAACATATACATTTCTGTACTTGTTATTTTAAATAAATGCTGCATTATCAGAACCTGCTAAAAATAAGATAAGCAACTGAACAATAAAACACTGTAAATTAGAACAGATTACATCACTGGAGATGTGAGATAAAGTTACTTATTGTCAGTGTTGGGTGCAACAGACTACATCGGAATAATACAGTCGATAACCGTTTCATTATGATTACATATTGATTAAATTTTTATCAGGCACCGCAATAAACTAATAGCTAATTAATTTGTTTGGTAGTGTTAAAACTCTGAAAGTGGTCTCGTACCTCATTTCCTTAGACTACTGAAATAACAACTTACAAGAAGACACAAGGATAATATCACAGTGCAATGCAGTGTTATCATAGAAACATCAGTTACCTCGCAGTAAAAAGTAAAAAGAAGCACACAGATACACATGCCTGTGTGGTTTTGAATCACATTCGGCGGGAACAGCAGTTTAAATTTAAACATCCAACTGCCAACAGTCCAGATGTAGAAAAGAAAGTCCCGCCTTAAAGGTAAGAGATCCAATCACATTTTAGATTCAGACATCGCCTGTCAGTCAACTTATGTTGACTGACCAGTCAGATTTTAATTTTAATTTTATTTTTTGTTATCTGAGCTAAAGAAGCACAGTTTATGATAACTTTGTAGTCAGATATTACTGCTGAATTAAAATGTGTTCTTTGAATGTAATCTTGACCAAACATGACCTATTTTTAATAAATATCAAACATTTTCAATATTTAACAAATGTGATGGAAAAAAAATAAATATATACAAACACGGGTCATGCAGGTGGCTTACGAAACACTTATAACAATAATCAATGTCTTGATTTTTTGATCATCAATTATTCTAACATTTATTACAATTATTATTTCTAAGAAGAAGAATAAAATCTAGGGATCCATTTAAATATATATATATATAATCAATGTAACTTTTAAATTGTGGCCCATGATTCACAGGCCTGATCTGGGCCACACACCTCCCGCCAACAATTGTCCCTCATGTTGTTTGCCGTCACGTATGCAGTGCCGCCATTGCCAGACATGGCCCATCTTTGGCTGACAGGACACATGCCGTTGCCAACATGAGGCCATCAGTGCCAGCTTGAAGTCCCTCTGCTATGTGAATATATGTGCACATGGATATATCGACATACACAATGTACAAACCTTGCAAATCGCTGTTTTCTGCTCTGTATCATGTTTTCTAAAGCCAAACCATTCCCACACCATGGAGGACGCACATTTTCCTTCATAATCTCCTCTAATTTTCTCATTCAAATTAATTTGAGGAACGAGCAGTCCCTCCGCCTTCATCTATTTATACAACAGTGTTTATAATGTGTACGTGTTATGTGCTGTACACATTTCTCGTGTGGCAATTTTGTGTTACCGCGATAGAGATGATAATCCAAAATGTATAAATGTTGGCAAATTTCTACCGGTTTATCATGACTACCAGATTATAGGCCCACCCCTATGCTCACGTAACCGGTACATGGCATGACATGCATGTGATCTCAAGCCATAAAAGGGCAGAACGCAAAAGTTAACGGTTGTAACGAGTCCTCTCCTCCAAGTCAGAATGCACCCAATGCTCGAGTCCAAGTCCGAGTCATTAGAGTTCAAGTCTGTAACGAGTCATCACAATCGTGACTCAAGTCGTACTCGAGTCCGAGTCCTTGAGTACTGTAGACTTGAGTACTACAACACTGGTGCGGGGCATTATTAAGCACACCGTCTGGCAATGAAAACCGTGTACAATTGAGCAGCTAAAGACCTACTTAATGGATGAATGGGGAAAAAATTCCACTTTCTAAACTTAACAAATGTGTGTCTTCAGTGCACAAATGCTTAATAAGTGTTATTAGAATAAATGGTGATGTTTCACAGTGGTAAACACAACACTGTTCCAACTTTTTTGGAGCATGTTGCAATCATCTGATTTGAAATTACTGTACATTTTCAAAAAACAATTAAATTCACAAGGAAAAACATCATATAATGTGTAGTTGTAGTGCTTTCAGTATAGCAAAGGTTGAATATAATTTACAAATCACTCCTTTTTGTTTTTATTAGCATTTTTCATACTGTCCCAACGTTTTTGGAAATGGAATTGTACATTACAACAAAATACATGTCTTTTTTGTAAGAGAAAAAAAATCAAGCATACAGTACTATAAATAGTCTATTTACATCACAACTTGCAATAAAGTGCACTTTCCTAAAAAAAAAAAAAAACAACAACAAAAAATCAAAATGATTCTGGTCAATTATACCCTTAATTTTCATTCAAAAATTAATTTAAATGTGTTAAATCTGAGCTGATGTCATATTGGTGGTTGTCAAATGCACAGGGACCATTGTGATAGAATGACGAGCTGTGGTGTTCGAGCCTTTACGAGATTTCATCTTTCCATCCAGGTACTTCATAGATTTTATGGCCCACGGTGAAGAGGGATCTGAGCAGATGGTGGTGCCTTTGATTGTGCGAAATCTATACAATGAAAGAGGATATGCTGTCAAAACTTTATATTTACATTTGCAACGGTATATTATATACCATGGACTATAAATAAATTGCGATGACATCATGAAAGCATTCATTGTGCTTTTATTTTGTGTTTTTAAAAACTCTTAATATAAGCCTACCCTGCTGTAAAGACTAGCTTAGCATGATGTTTTTTGCTGTTCCAGGCTGGTTTATGCTGTTTGGTGCTGACCAGTTTGATCAACCAGCATAGTCTTTTTGGTTTAACAGGTTTACCAAAGAAGTATGGCTGATTAAGCTAAGAAAACCAGCAGCAGCACATCAGCATCCTAAAACACAGCATATGCTGTGACCATCATGGTGGTCTTTTCTATAAGGTATCTGCAAAACATTTAATCAGTGCTCACCTCACAGCCTTCACAGAGAACAAGGGTTTGCGCTGGATGGTGTAACTGTGCAGAAGCCTCTGAAGAACTTTAGTATCTGTAGTAGTTAGGCAGCTTGTGCTGATAATAGTCTCTATTGGAGATAAAAGCAAGATATTAGTGTTTCGGTATTTTGAAACTATCACAAGTGAACAAAAGACCTTACTAAAATGCTTATCATTATAAATAATGAATCCAATAATCATACAAGGATTTATCTGACCAAGCACTGGTAAGAATGTGTGAAACACACCTTGCGATGCAATTGAGAAGACCAGAAGCCACAGCAGCAATACAGCAGTGAAACAGCATAGAAGCGACTTCATTTTCCAGCTCGGTCGTCACCCGCAATGTGACCCTCAAGAACGACACAGTCTATTTAAGCTTGCCCTGACGAGGACATCATGGAACATCTTAAGGTGTTTCCGCTCACTGACATGGCTTCACTCTTATGCTACAGGATGAAAACTGGGGTAACACCACTCAAAGCCACTAACCAGAACACTGGTAAAGGTTTTTATTAGTATAGGCATCCATTAAGTTAAAGTGTGACAAAGGATTTAATTAGATAATGATAAGCCAAGAGATTTGCTTAGTGGACGTGTAACAATTCTGATTCTGTATATGTGAGCTGTCCAGGTATGGCATATTCAGGTATTTAATTATTTATCAAAGATGGAAAGGAGAACTAATACAGGCATAGTAAATGCATTAAGAAAATCATGCATCTTAAGTTTTAGTTCTAAGTTGTCACTTATGAATTTGGTTGATGCCTTTCCTGATTTTTCAAGGTCATGGTGGCCTGCTTATTTTCTCCAACCACAATGGTGTGTGTGTGTGTGTGTGTGTGTGTGTGTGTGTGTGTGTGTGTGTGTGTGTGTGTATGTGTGTGTGTGTGTGCCAGTTAAGCCCACTTTCTAAAAGATAACTATTTTTTGCACACAATTATTTATTCACCTAATGACCCTGCTGAAAAGACCAGCATGGATCTTTGGGATGTTTTGGATGCTGGTGTATCACCACCAGATTTCTTAATTTCTCAACCAGCAAATACCTTGGTCAACCAGTTGCACCAGAAATACCATGCTGGTCAGCCAGCTTCACCAGCTACGTTTTGTTGGTGAGAAGCATGACTATGCTCTGTCATAAAGTAATATTTTAAAATTAGCTTGCGATTCATGAATTATTTGTCAGAGTACTTCATGTTTTTTGTGTATCCCCAATATTGGTTTCCACCCTGTAAGTACAGTAGGTCAGTAACCTAGCCTACAATGATAATAGCATTAAATGATTATTCAAACCATGACATCATATTTTGAGAGTAATTCAACCACATAAAAAGTCTCAACACTTCTCTTGAAGTACATGGGAAATACAATATGTGATGTTATAAAATTTTATAGAAGTTTAAGGACAGTGATTGTGCAAGCAAAATGTCACAGTATTACAGATCTAATGTATCCTTTATATTTCCACCCTGTTAGCAGGGGCACATTAAGGTCATTCCCATGGGCTCACCGCCAGTCATCCAACGGACTGTTATCTGTGAACATGCGATACACGGATGGCTATCATTGTTGCGCACCGTCTTTGTGTTTATATCAGAGTCTCCCGCGAACATCGGCAGCTTCAGCCTGTGTAAGCCCTTGCATTAATGCGCCCCTGCCTATTAGAAACAACAAGTGTAATTCATTAAACTAATAAAATAAAAAAAATGACCAGTGTTGGGTAACATTACTTTTAAAAGTAACTTGTTAGGATATTGTGCTACTCCTTAAAAAAGTAACTTAATTAAAAGTTATTCTTATGGAAAGTAAAGCGTTACTTTAATTTGCGTTACTTTGCGTTACTTTTTTCTCACAGCCACTTTCTCTTCTGCTATGCTATGCATTCCATACAAATAAGCCATGCTTTGCATACAAGAGACATTACAGGTCATGCTAGCTACTGTACAACACTCGTGTCAAAACAACATAGTAAACAAACAGATATTTAGAAAGTAGGTCTTCATGTCATATTTATAATAAAGAATCAATAACATGAATATGTACGATTTGTTTTTCAATCAACATGGCAGCCAGTATGAATAATGAAGTATAACAACTGTCTTACCTAAAGCAGCACAGTCCAACACTTGAGCCTGCATCATATATTTCATCATATGTTCTTCAGAAGTCAGGATAAAATTCAGTGGGGAATGCCAGTCTAAAATGTTCAAGGAATAAGTATGATGAATAAATTAATATTTTTCACTTAAGTCATCTCAGTGCATGCTTGTTTTGAGTCACCACAACTTCATTTTGATACAACTTGAATGGACTCGTTTTTAATGCTACCAAAATGTCATAAAAAAGGTTTGTTTCATGAATCAAACTACTTGTTTATTATAAAACAAAAATGTAGAATATTTTTAGAAACTAAGACATTTTCTCTGCATAAACAATCGATGTAGAACTTTGCTCGCAGTCACACATCCAGAGTCTTTTTTCATCCCATTGTCCCAGTTACAGGGAGCAGAGCAGTTCGGCTGCATAAGTCAGTGAATTGAGCGAGTATTTCACCCTGTGTATCATGTCGTGGCCAGTGGAAGACTAGTCTTACATTCCCTCTGCCTAATCGCATTTACTGATTTTTTTTTAATGCAGTGTGTATTAACACATGAATCAACTGCGTTTCACTCAACCGAATGTTGACCTCAAATTACTCTAAAACACGAAATGTGCATTCGCATTAGCGAGTTGATTGACAGGCGATGTCTGTATCTAAAAAGTGATTGGCTCTTTTACCTGCAAGTCAGGACTTCCTCTCTACATCCATTGACTGTTAGGTGCTAGAGTTTCTTGGTTGGGTGTTTCAATTTCTCCCATACATTTAAATACAAGTGACTCATCTCTGCTAAATAATCTCTGGCCTCACACTCTATAGAACTACAATGCCAATCATGCACTACGTCTCCTCCCCAAAGTTTGCACACTTTTATTCCTGATTTCTCACAACACAAGGAGTTGTACAAAAGCAACGTGTTACTTTATTTAGAAAGTAACTCAGATATTATTGTCTAAAATAAAAAATATTGCATTACTTGTTGAGTGAAAAAAGTAATCTGATTACGTAATGCGCGTTATATTTATCGCGTTAACCCAAACACTGAAAATGACAAAGTTATTTTGAAGATATTGTGGGGGCTACTTTTAGACATGTCAATCCTGCTATGTTTTAAATTGTTTGTGGTAATAAGAATTAACTTTTAAACAGGCACCTTGTCATTTGTAAAATATAAGTTTTTATGTATTTATGCACATTAACATTTTGCAAACAGCATGTGCATGTTCCTAACAGGGTGGAAATAAGTCTGTAACAGTTCGTGGAAAGGAGGGTGCTGGGGCCGGCTTGACAGAACACATAGACATATATTGTTGCACTTTTCAGTCACACACAATAAGGCCGCTTTTCAGCAGTACACAAAAGATTTGCTTTTCAGCTTCACTACACATAAACTCTGTTGGCTTTTCAGCTCAACACACTACACACAAACAGCTTCACGCATCTCTCTCTCCCCTGCCGCCTTCTCCTCTCATTAAGTACTCCCGCCGGCCCTCGCTGGAATGCAAGACCAGTGTGGCACGCTGATGAAAGTCATTCGCCACTTATCTTCCTGGCCTCGCTCTGCCCAGATGCCGCTCGGCTCCACCCTGCTCACCACATACCCCCATCACCGAACACAGGTCGGGGATTTCTCCGGCCTGTGACCTACTCCCCCCGCCCCATTTTTAGGGAGGGAGCATAAATTAATAAACTCCAGCGCTTTACAGCTTCACAATAACACAACAGCTTTTCAGCTTCACAACAGGTCTCTTTGTACCTGACTCTCTCTGTCTCTGTCTCACTGCCACAAAGTCATTTTTCATTTGGTATATATTAGCTGAAAAAAAATAAAAACTAGCAATATCTAATATGTAAAATGTAAATGTATAAATGATTAAATGTAAAATTAACAGTACACCAGCCGCTTAAGCTCAACTAGTGTTGTTTTATAAACAATAAGCATACCCTTTTCCTGCAGGTAATGTTAAAAATGCTAAATACAAAAGAAATAGTTGCAGTATCTTGCTATTTCTTTAATGTGAGGTTATTATTTATGTTATTAAATGGTTCATTCATAGTGGATGATGATGTCAGTGTTGTTACTAAGGATTCCTTCTGCTCCTCCTCCACTCCTCCCAGGTTATCCAGCTGAAATATCTCTGTGCTTTCAGTAGATATTCTTTGCTCCTGCTGCCAGTGATGGGCACAAACAAATAAAAATGTATTTAAAATAAAATTACAAAATATCTCAGTTTAAATGTGTCAAAATAAAATACAAAATACTCTGTGGGAAAAAAAACAAACATTTTGTATCTTTAAAATACACAAAATACATTTAAAATTGGCCATTCAATAAAGCATCACTATTAGCCTGAAATCTATCTGGACCTATTCTGAATGCAAAGAACATTTTGGTGTACAACTCTGCCTCTTCCCGTCCCCTGGCCAGTAGGAAATAAGATTGTGAGTTTTTTCAAACACCTTTTTTATATACACTATATTGCCAAAAGTATTCGCTCATCTGCCTTTAGACACATATGAACTTAAGTGACATCCCATTCTTAATCCATAGGGTTTAATATGACGTCGGCCCACCCTTTGCAGCTAAAACAGCTTCAACTCTTCTGGGAAGGCTTTCCACAAGGTTTAGGAGTGTGTTTATGGGAATTTTTGACCATTCTTCCAGAAGCACATTTGTGAGGTCAGACACTGATGTTGGACGAGAAGGCCTGGCTCACAGTCTTCGCTCTAATTCATCCCAAAGGTGCTCTATCGGGTTGAAGTCAGGACTCTGTGCAGGCCAGTCAAGTTCTTCCACACCAAACTCGCTCATCCATGTCTTTATGGACCTTGCTTTGTGAACTGGTGCGCAGTCATGTTGGAACAGGAAGGGGCCATCCCCAAACTGTTCCCACAAAGTTGGGAGCATGGAATTGTCCAAAATCTCTTGGTATGCTGAAGCATTCAGAGTTCCTTTCACTGGAACTAAGGGGCCAAGCCCAGCTCCTGAAAAACAACCCCACACCATAATCCCCCTCCACCAAACTTCACAGTTGGCACAATGCAGTCAGACAAGTACCGTTCTCCTGGCAACCGCCAAACCCAGACTCGTCCATCAGATTGCCAGATGGAGAAGCGTGATTTATCACTCCAGAGAACGCGTCTCCACTGCTCTAGAGTCCAGTGGCGGCGTGCTTTACACCACTGCATCCGACGCTTTGCATTGCACTTGGTGATGTATGGCTTGGATGCAGCTGCTCGGCCATGGAAACCCATTGCATGAAGCTCTCTACGCACTGTTCTTGAGCTAATCTGAAGGCCACATGAACTTGAGGTCTGTAGCGATTGACTCTGCAGAAAGTTGGCGACCTCTGCGCACTATGCGCCTCAGCATCCGCTGACCCCGCTCTGTCATTTTACGTGGCCTACCGCTTCGTGGCTGAGTTGCTGTCATTCCCAATCGCTTCCACTTTGTTATAATACCACTGACAGTTGACTGTGGAATATTTAGTAGCGAGGAAATTTCACGACTGGACTTGTTGCACAGGTGGCATCCTATCACAGTACCACGCTGGAATTCACTGAGCTCCTGAGAGCAGCCCATTCTTTCACAAATGTTTGTAGAAGCAGTCTGCATACCTAGGTGCTTCATTTTATACACCTGTGGCCATGGAAGTGATTGGAACACCTGAATTCAATTATTTTGATGGGTGAGTGAATACTTTTGGCAATATAGTGTATATATATATGTGTGTGTGTATTTTATTTTATTATTATATTTTTTTTTATGTGTAGGTACCTATGTGTTACCATGTTTTTGGACATAACACCTTATATAAACTATGGTAATGGTTTATATCATAGAACCATCTGATGCCATCACTATACCATGACACTGCCACAGTACTTTTTTGTAAAAGTTAGGTAATGTAAATGTAACAGGATTAGTTGTGTCTGTTTGATTTGGCCATGCCCTGCGGGTCCTATTTAATGGCAATCATCTAATTAGAACCAGGTGAGGTAGTGTATATAGGGAATGTCTATATAATTTATTTATTTTTTATTTTTTTAAGCGTGTTGATTGGTGTTTGATGCTAATTCAGACACCCCTGCGGTAAAGAACTGAGCCATCCGGGGCTAGTGTTTGGCTGTTGCTGCATCTGGGTATGTTACCATGGAGGATTAATCATGCTTCATTGAGGGTGTTCCGTTGGCTGTATGCTTTTGTGTCATTGTTAATTTTAGTGCATCCAGCGCTGTGCTCATCAACGGAGTAGTTGATGCGGAAATGGCCAACATGCTAACCATTATGTGGGTAAGCAATTATTTTTTTATGCACGATCATTGATAAAGGAGCTTCTGTTTATATTGCGTTTCCCTCTTTATTCTAGCTGAAGTGGCACAGGTTGTATGATGTCTGTGTGTGCTCGTTGGTAGACGATTGGGACCGTGGCCCGGCTTCCCCTTCCTCTTTATTTTTTATTTTTTTATTTTTTTTTGTTGCTGCGGGGCTTCTGTTTCGCCCTGTTTCGCCCTGTTTCTTCCGTCCGCTGGATTGACCACGCACCAATTGAGCTCATCATTAGGAGATTGTGGAATTGGATGATCAAAAGTGCGTCGGCGCAACCATATTGTCTTGTTTCAACAAGGTTGTGACTGTTATGTGAGTGTGTGCTTTGTTTTGTGTTGTTACTATTTTGTTGCTTTGATCCATTGGGGTACTTCGCGATTTTGTTTTCGTATTCTGTGTTGGGCGGAGGAATGGTTGTTTAAGTGTGTGTGTGTGCGTGCACGCAAGTGATCCGTTAACGCGCACGTGTGTGTGTGTGTGTGTGTGTGTGTGTGTGTGTGTGTGTGTGTGTGTGTTCCATTAGCAGTGAATTTTTGTGGTGTGTATGTGTGTGTGCCTAGGGAATTATCCAATTGTGAGTATATATTTGTTTTGTGTACAAAGTGAGTGGATGTGTAGGGTGGTTTGCCTAAAAGTGACTTGTATTTTGTGTAGATTATGTGATGTAAGTTAAATGTACTTTTATTCCTCTTACTCCTCTTTCTTTTTTTTTTTTTTTTTTTTTTTTTTTTATGAAACGTGTCTTATGTCAATGACTTGTGTGGGGTTGGCATGTTTTAGATATTGTTAAACCTTTTTACAGTATTATTATTTTTGTATATTCACGTCTCCGCTCTATCATTGTGGGAACGGACCTGTGTGATTACAAACTTACATAGTGCAAAATGCCAAATAGCATAAGGTGACCAGATTTCTGAAATGGAAAAACGGGGACATTTCAAGTTCAGTGGTGAATAGGTCATTGCAATTTCATGTTACTTACTAAAAAAAGGGACAATTTGGATTTTATGTATTTTGAGCGTGGTGAATGTGATAATGTGCTGAACTATGCACTGTAAGAAATGATTTGGTTTAACTTAAGTAACATGGTCGCCTTAAATGTAGTTCATTTAAAACAAAATTGGAATAAAAAGGTATTGTAAATAACAATTAGTGGAATTATTTTTAAATTATCAGTGCATTGCCATCGTGCCATTAGTTTACTCAATAAAAACACATTCTTATGTTACCTGAACACATTAGTGAATCTAAGTTTATTTGGCAAAAAATATAAAGTTAACAAATCATTGAAATGATATTTATGGTGTTGTGTATTGTGCTCTTGAATACTGTAGCCTTTGTCTCAATGAAATTCAAACACAGAGGTAAAGTTGATCATTTGTAGTGGTCTAATAATAATTATCAATACTATTTTACCTACAGTAACTGTTTGCGTATCTCCTATTGACCTGTTTTTTCTTAATTACTTACTTTTATTTTGATCAAGTCTTATGCATTATGGTGCTCTGTTTCAGTAATTATGCTTCCCTGCAAAGTGCAATGTAATCTATGCTGTAATGTACTAACTAACTGTACATTTCTTTGCAGATATTTTTTTATACATTTATTTATTTTTCCATGTTAATGTCATTTTCTTCTTCGAAATCTATTTTGGGTATATGTTAAAACAACAAATGAGCAAATATGTGAGAAGGTGCTTCCTTTAATGTGTAAATATTACACTGATCACACAGAGATTATCACACTGATTGGTTTTGTTCATCTGCGGGGATTCATTTGACTACTTTTCACCAGCGTGTTATAGTTTCTGTGGTCTGTGCAGGAATTCCCACATTACGAATTCAGAACCTGTTATAAAATACAAAGTATAAAGTATGTGCCTTACCTTGAAGTTTATAACAATGATGATAATTCTCTTCAATTGCCTGGTCCAGTCCTTAATGGCAAAACTGACCCTGACCAAATAATCAGTGAAGGAAGACGAATGAATTGAAGTTGCTATAGCAAGCAGCCCCCTCTGTTGGTCAAAATAAATGGCTTTGCTGCTTGGGCTAAGTTTCTTGCCATGTAATATTTGACTATGAGGGCTGTTCCGAACACTTGGGAAAAACCGGGACTGTCTCTGTAAAATGGGTACGTCTGGTCACCCTAAAATAGCAGCCATTTCTATACTTATGCTGCTTTCACGTGCGATCAGAATTATTGTAAATGAGTTTCCCACTGGGAAGTTGCACATGAACAACCACTCAAGTCGTAATTATGACTGTGAAACTCAGAGATAATTGATACCAGAGTTTCCGAGAGGGGAGGAGTCCTAAACTTTCAAAATGACTGAGGAGTTTCTGTACTGAAAGCCGTTTTGGACATATTCATTTATGTACAGTATATTAGCAACCATTCTATGCATGTTGTAGATTTTTACACCATGAAACTAGCTTGTATTTGACAAATTCCATTATGGTCTGCAAGCTAACTGAGTAATATGCATTATGGTGTCAAAAGTCCTCAAGAAACGTGTATGAATGAACCTGGAGTCGTCCTTGTTTCCTGTTCTTTCTGACAGAGCATTTGAACACGATGTACTGTAATTACCACTTCAGAAGTAGGATGATTCCGATAACACATGAAGGCAGCATTATTTCTGTCCAGGTTACACTGCAGCCTGCTATTATTGTGGCGAACCCTATTAAATAAATCACGTGCAAAACAGTGGGTACATTTCGTGCTATCTAGTAAGGAGTAGCCTAATGCTTTATTCATTTGACTAGCTAGTAAATACAAGCAGTTGCTAACACCAACAACCGATTGGCTAGCAAGACCGACTAGCTAGCGGTAATTTCCAGTGCTAGTGCTAATGCTATTTTCCCCTTGCCAGTGCTCTTTTACTCCTTAGTTTACTGAAGGCAAATCTGAATGATGTTCCATTTTAGCTTGCTAGCTAGCAATCTAGCTAATGATAGTTAGACTAGCTCACTAGCTGGCAGCTGACTAGTTCTGATTTCCTCACTGTTGACATGCATTGCACTGGCTGAGAAGTAGCTACCTTAATATTTGAATGGAAATTAAATTACAGTTGCCAGCAATTGTTTTTTGATATTTTTGACCTTCACATCATCACATTCTTCCTCCATATTTCCTTGCAGGCAAGCAGAAAATTTGCTCACCCAATGCTAGATGGAGCTGTTCTCTCTGACCTCTGAAGCTCGTGTACATATTTTATGGGGTAGAGTTGCCACCCATCCCGTAAAATACGGGATTTAAAGAAAATGATGCGTCCTGCATCGAATCAATACCGGACGCAATTTGTCCCGTATTTAAACTGGTCGGATGGCGTCACGGTGAAATCGTTCCAGATCGCTAATTTAACATTGATACAAGTTGTAAAATGTGCCTATGGTGGGTAAAGGACTGTCCGAAAAGTCCACAAATGGTGCTAAAATTGTGGATATTTTTTTCTATATAAATGTTCAGTAAGATCAAACAATGTATAAATACAATCACTGAGGCATAAAAGTACAGGTGAAAGAGGAAAAAAATTTATAAACCAACCAAAATGTATACATAAATAAGATAAAGGAGATAAATAATCAAAGATAAAAATAAATATTTTTAACATATAAAAGTCAGGGGACAGGAAAGTTCCAATTTCAGCATATAAGAAAGGGTATAAAATTTTTATTAATAATGCATATTAACTCAAACACATTTATTGCTAAAACTGTGGAGGATGTGGTTATTTTTTATGATTGGAAACTCTCATTCTTTTTTTTTTTTTCTTTTTTTTTGTGAAGGACATTAAAGGTCATCATTAGTGATTGTGTGATGTCCTTGTATAGGACATCAAACAATCTCTAGTAATATAACAAGTTTACTTATATTATTATCATCAGCAATGAATCCAGTGATGGTACAACATTCAAGGGCTTGTGTAAAATAACCACTGGTAAGAATGTGTGAAACACACCTTTCAACACAACTGAGAAGACCAGAAGCCACAGCAACAGAACTGCAGAGAAACCTAATACATTCAGTTTTATTTTGCAGATCGGTCATCACCTATGATGTAACTTAAGAAGGATGTTGTCTATCGAAGCAACACACCGGGAACAACACACAGTATGGTGTTTCTGCACACTGACATAGCTCCACTCTCATGCCACCGGCTGAATATTGGGATACTGTAATCATCCAGATCCACTATAGCTGGAACATGGGTCTTTATTAGTAAAGACTCAAAGTCGAGTCTACTTGCTTAGTAATTGTGTAACAAAAAGGACTGGCAAACTGATTTGGTGTATGAGAAACGCCAAGGAAAGAGATATTTAGGTATTTAATTTGCAAGTATTTGCCTAAGACAACCTTCTAATACAACCAATATCTTAAACAGGCATAGTGAATGTGTTAGTAGCACTAAATAACAGTTGTTCTATATTGCATTTGTCACTTCTGGTTGGTGCATTTTTATAGGTCATGGCGGCCTGCTATTTTTCAGTTGACAACGGGGCTCTTTGACAGTGAGAAAGTACACAATGAAGAGCAACAACAAAAACAAAATCTAATCTTAATTTTAGACAATATTGTGTAAAGAGATTGTAGGCTTTCCAAACGGAAATGGAAGAAAAAAGTGTGGTCCTGCAAATTAATGGGCCGACTAGACAAATAAAAGCAAATCAGCTTAATCTCAATTTATAACTAAAATATGTAAGTATATAAAAGAATGCAGATTTCTCTTGTGGTTGTATCATCTCTTTTTGCCAAAGTTATTTGCAAAATCGTAAATCATGACATAGTATTCTAAACACAAGGAATGTGGGTTGATGCGGGGGTGAAAGTGGAAGTTTTAGTTCAAATCACATTTCCCCATCTTCTCACACTTTTTTTTTTTTAGGGTCAAACTGTCATTGCAAACCAAAACTTTAAAACACCTTCAAACATCATACATTTTTGATAAGCCTTCACCACAGAAGGCACAATACAATGTTCTCACTGTGACAAGAGGCATTAAGCACCTTTCAAGTAGAAATCCAATGGTGACCCCAAGCAAATGAACTCAAAGATAAATAATTTCAGCTGTTATCTAATTAAATTCATACATAAGTACAGTTTTATAGATACAGTTTTGAGTTGAGTGATTTTCTGTTACTTACTCTGTAAGCTTTGATGTGATAGTTCTGCATCTTTCCTCTTTATACAGCTCTAATGTTGCTCTCCGGCCACAGGAAGCATTCTGCCCTGCTGGGGCTGTGTAAAAAAAGCTTGTTCCTTTTTTTATCTTTTTATTTAATTAATTATTGAACATCTATAGAGTAAATTACAGTGGCCCAACAGGCATTTAGACACTTTTGGGCACTTAATTCACACTTAAAGTCTGAATATCATTGCATTAATTACAAAATATGCAAGACATTTTCCCACAACGAACTTCACCTTTCTAAGCCATTTTTCCCAATTACTTTTTAACAGCTGGTCTCAACTCTAAATGTCATCTTTAGTTGATGTATTCAGTCAGTTTCCCTCAACTTCATGCAGGTGCCCTAACAGAGTAGTCACAGTTGTAGTTCAGCACTTAAACTGGGGAATCTTTAACCTTTAATTGCATGAGTGTTTCACTAAACATAATACATACCTTGGGTCTTTAGCAACCCGGCACGTATGTCTATCTCAAATAGATCTACAAAATGCCCAGATAGTGCCAAATTTTCAAAATGATTACAAAATAAAAGAATAGAATATATTTTGATATATTTTGATGTTTTATTATATACAGTGTATGTGTGTGTGTATATATATATATATATATATATACACACACACACAATGTATATATTAAAGACATGATGGAACAGACATAGAACAGGATTCATTACTTCCATACTGAAATTTCATGAGATGCAGCTGTCTGTCAAACACATTTTGAGATACTTAACACACAAGGTACATGTATGTATTTTGACATAAGTCAGAAAGGCGTATCTTACATAATTTCAGTATTTTACACCCAAACGACAATAGACAAATCATACTGTTAATGTTTTATACTTGCTATAGTTTACTTCCATGTAGCCATTTCATCAAATAGCAATGTCAAATGTAAATCAAGTCAATCACTGAAATATCAGCAACACCTTGAAGTGAAATAGCATGTATAATATGTGTGTACAATCATATAGAATACTGATAATTCAACCTTGTCACACAGAAAATCAATGTGATATAGTAGTAGTCATTTGTATGAATATAGTATTCATTTGTCTTGTAATAAAGAGATAAATATCCTGTGAGTGTGAACATATATAGATATAAAATACTCAAAATTATTATTTATGGATGTGCAAAAAAAGTGACATCCAAGGTCATTAATAACCTTTTACACTTTTGGTAATTAAGCAGTTAACAGATTTTTTTCAATTTTGCCTTTTTTGCACTATTCAGAGGAGAAAGTTTGAGGAATACTAAAGAGGTGTGGGTATACAGTACTGTGCAAAAGTCTTAGGCACATACCCAGCTAGCAAAAAAAGATCCTCAGAACGTCCCCTAAATGACATCTATGAACGTCACACGAATGTCCATGTGTAGCGTCCTCTTGCCGTCCTCCGGACGTTTAAGGGGACGTTCACAGGACGTCCATTCAGGACGTTTAGGGGATGTTCACAGGACGTCCATTCAGGACGTTTAGGGGATGTTCACAGAGGCCATATGGGGATGTTCTGAGGACCTTTTTTTGTTAGCTGGGTTAGTTTAATTTTTCCTTTGTCTGAGTTGCAAGGTGTCAGGTCTGATGATAAAAGGGAACACATGGGCGAATGGATTTTGCAAGTGTTGTTATGGAAATGTCAGATGAGGGACGATATAGGGACGGTTGCAGACTCTGGCCCGGACGAAAATTGGACTTGTAGCGAATGTTTGGAATGTCCTTGGTACGTCCACCAGCGAACGTTACAAAGTCGACCAAATGCGGACCTAAGCGGACGTTCGCAACGTCCGGGGGATGTCCCCTGTTTGCTGGGATAAGATGTTTCACAAAAGCATTTGTCTTAAGACGGTTATTTATATCTTCAGCTTTAGTGTGTCAATAGGAAATATAAATGTTAGACTCCCAAACATTACTTTTGCAAATAGAAAAGATTAGAATAGAAGAACAGGGAGCCCTGCAACAGATGTCATGGCCCCCACAAAGCCCCCCACTGAACATCATGTCAGTCTGATATTACATAAAGAGACAGAAGCAATTGAGACAGCCTAAATAGATAGATAGAACTGTGGCAAATTCTCCAAGAAGCTTGGAACATCCTATCTGACAACAACCAAGAAAAACTGTGTCCAGGTGTACCTAGAAGAATTGGTGCTGTTTTAAAGGCAAAGGTGGTCACACCAAATATTGATTTAGCTTTATTTGTTTACTGGACTTTGTATGACATTAAGTGATAAATAAAAAATATTTGTCATTATCTTTGAAGACATCCTCACTATGCAACATTTTTCACAAGTGCCTAAAACTTTTGCACAGTACTGTACCTCTTTAAATTCATGAGGTACAGGGGGTAGAATGAGGTCTCAGGTCACTAAAGACCCGTGGTAAGGGTTAACAAAGTCTGACAACCAGAAAGTGTCCTAATACCTTCTTAATTAAAAAAAATATATCTATTATTTTCTAATTTGAAGTGAAGGGGAAAAATTCTAATCCCTCTTTGCTCTTGAAAGTTATCTTATATTTCATAATCCTCACTTATTCTTTGTAATATTAATCAATGTTCTGTTCCTCTTTTCCTAAAAGGTACAAGTAATATGTATGTAATCTGAGGGGTGACTGAGGGTCTGGCCCATGTCAGGAGCGCAGTAACAGGGTTTACTCATTCAGCCCGGCCTCAAGAATGTGCATCTTATGTTGTATTGCATTTATTCCATTTCTATTTCTATTTTTAATACATTATGAATCATATACCCTATTTAACCATTTGATTATATTGAGGATTGATTAATCACAAGTAGTAATGTAAGAGAGAGAGATTTTTTGTTATCTTTGTTTTATTGTTTGCAAAAGTAACCATGACTGGACAACACATCTACCTCATGTCATCAATGAATTGAAACATGAATTTACTTCAACTAGATGCAAAGATAGTGTGCTCTTCTGTGCTCTTTTGTGCCATTTTGTTTCTCTCTGTGCTCTGTCCTAATGTTCCACAGATGGTGAGGCCCTGCATTCCAGCAAGGTTGGGCAGAAGACCTCTATTCCTGAGAATGAGATGACACCTACACATTGCATATCTAAATAACTCATGTCTCTAAATACGGTTATTGTGCCCTCTCAGATGGGACTTTGCCATAGTTGAAAACAACTTCCAAGGATTTTAATTGCTCTCCTTGGTACCCCTTTGACGTAAAGAAATAAGGAATAGCCATAACTGATAGCTAACCTTTGATTTCTGACCATAAGTTGTTTCAACCAAGGATGGGACCTCAATTAATGTTCTTGCTAACAATTATTGTTTGCACGAAGACGGAAACAGTCCATATTTGTAATATATTAAAATGTTTGTAGTTGACCTACCAGAATGCTAGAAATTGTGGTATGATGACATCCTTAATGTAATTTGCATTTGACTATAATTGCTTTGGAAAGTTTGTAAAAGGGCACTTCGACTTCCTGTCTTTCTAACTGTTGTATCTCAACGACTTATGCCTATTGAATCTGCAGAGACCAATCAGTAAACTCTCTCTCATTTGATTATTGCAAAACCTAATTCTGAGTTTTTATTCCTAAATATTCATATTGGGGACCCAGCTGTCGCCCCCTACAGAAGCCAAGCTTCTTTTTGTGAAATGTATTTTCTTAAAATAATTCTATTAGTTTAATATTTTGTTCACAGTGTAGACATTCACACCGCAAATGATAGTAACAAGTAATAGCATTTTGTCAGTTGCTTTTCTATTTCTGCAGCCAGATGGGAAACAGAAAAACCAGCAGAACCTATTATGCAACATTTCCAAGAAGAACTGACAAATTATCTTAAACATGAAGTGCAATATCTATGATTCAGTGTCCTCAGTGTCAGGCATTTCACATGACTAAAGTACATCCTCAAACATTTCTGTCGTAAATGAAGACTTCAATGGAGTGGCCTTTTCTCCATTCCTTAATCATACCACTACATCATCAAATATCCGGAGTAAAACTATCAAGTAAGCATAAATGCAGGAGGTTGTTTCTCCGGAGAGCGTTTAAGAAAAAAAAAAATACTGAAAAAGTATACTGATGATGAGATATATATATATATATATCAGTTTTGTGCATTGTATTATCTTTAAACATTACGTTTAAATAATCTCTCACTCTCTCTTTATTCCTTGTTCTCTTTATTTTTAACTCTCCCCTCATAAACTATTTGACAGCAATGAAGCGCTTAACCTCATTTGGGACAACTCTTCTCCTGAGCGATGGAGAGCAACGTTTGAGTGTAGACACCTATCAGTTTAACTACATTAACCTTGAGGAGTAGCTTCAGGTTACAATAATAATTCTAATAAACTGGTATTCTGTTATTACCTACTAAATTAATCATAGATAATTATCTCTCTATATATACTGTATATAAATATAAAAAACTCTTCAAAAGTTTGGAAACACATTTTTATGTTTGAAAGAAAATGATAATTTTCATAACAGAGGATGCATTAAGTGAACACGAATTACAGTATATACATTTATAATCTGAAAAATTATTTCAATTTAAATAAATGCTGTATTCTTCAAGCTTTCTGTTCATCCAAGAAACCTCCACTTGCAGCAATTTTGCTGTCTGAAGAACAGGTACAGCAAAACAGTGTACCCGTATTGGGGTCTGGGGACATGCTCTCTCAGGAGAAACTTTTTTGTAAAAAAAAAAAAAAAAAAACTGAACTAAAGCATTTAATTCTGGTGACTTTAGGAGCAGTATTTTTACCTTTTCGTAAGTATATACAGTACAAGTCAGATGTTTACAGACACTAAGGCTGAAGTCATTAAAATTAATTTTTTAACCACTCCACAGATTTTATATTAGCAAACAATAGTTTTGGCAAGTCATTTAGGACATCTACTTTGTGCATGACATGAGTACTTTTTACAACAACTGTTTACAACAGATTGTTTCACTTTTAATTTACTATATCATAGTTCCAGTGGGTCAGAAGTTAAGGTTACCTAACCCCTAACCTAACCCTAACCCTAACCCTAACCCTAACACACAAAGTTAACTGTGCTTTTAAGCAGCTTGGAAAGTTCCAGAAAATTGTCAAGCCTTTAGACAATTAGCCAATTAGCTTCTGATATGAGATGTATTGAATTGGAGGTGTACCTGTGGATGTATTTTAAGGCCTACCTTTAAACTCAGTGCCTCTTTGCTTGACATCATGGGAAAATCAAAAGAAATCAGCCAAGATCTCAGAAAACAAATTTTGGACCTCCACAAGTCTGGTTCATCCTTGGGAGCAATTTCCAAACTCCTGAAGGTACCACGTTCATCTGTACAAACAATAGTATGCAGGTATAAATACCATGGGACCACGCAGCCATCATACTGCTCTTGAAGGAGATGCATTCTGTCTCATAGAGACAGTGCAAATCAATCCCAGAACAACAGCAAAAGACCTTGTGAAGATGCTGGAGGAAACAGGTAGAAAATTATTGATATCCACAGTAAAATGAGTCCTATATCGATATAACCTGGAAGGCTGCTCAGCAAGGAAGAAGCCACTGCTCCAAAACCGCCATAAAAAAGCCAGACTACAGTTTGCAAGTTCACATGGGGACAAAGATCTTACTTTATGGAGAAATGTCATCTGGTCTGATGAAACAAAAATTGAACTGTTTGGCCATAATGACTATCGTCATTATGCAAGCTGAAGAACACTATCCCAACCGTGAAGCATGGGGGTGACAGTATCATGTTGTGGGGGTGCTTTGCTGCAGGAGGGACTGGTGCACTTCACAAAATAGATGGCATCATAAGGAAGGAAAATTATGTGGATATATTGAAGCAACATCTCAAGACATCAGCCAGGAAGTTAAAGCTTGGTCACAAATGGGTCTTCCAAATGGACAGTGACCCCAAGCATACCTTCAAACTTGTGGCAAAATGGCTTAAGGACAACAAAGTCAAGGAGTGGCCTTCACAAAGCCTTGACCTCAATCCTATAGAAAATGTGTGGGCTGAAATAAAAAAGTGTGTACAAGCAAGGAGGCCTACAAACCTAACTCCGTTACACCAGTTCTGTCTGGATGAATGGGCTAAAATTCCAGCAACTTGTGAGAAGCTTGTGGAAGGCTACCCAAAATGTATGACCCAAGTCAAACAATTTAAAGGCAATATTACCAAATACTAAACTTCTGACCCACTGCGAATGTGAGGAAAAAAATAAAAGCTGAAATAAATAATTATCTCTACTATTATTCTGATTCCACATTCTTAAAATAAAGTAGTGATCCTAACTGACCTAAGACAGGGAATGATTTCTATGTTTAAATGTCAAGAATTGTGAAAATCTGAGTTTAAATGTATTTGGCTAAGGTGTATATAAACTTCTGACTTCAGCTGTGTCTTGTGTAGCAGTTAATGCAACACGAGCTACAAAGCATTGATAAAAGACTTATTCACACAGCATATCCAGCACTAGTTAAAATTTCTGAAAATCAGCTGCCTTTAAAAAAAAAAAAAAATAGCCTTCTTTGGCAGGACCATGGTAAAATGATGGTATCAGATGGTAATACTGCGATGCATTGATGTACACCATGATATTTACATAGTACTCCAATATACATGTAAAAAAAAAACATGCAATGATACTTTTTGATACCTGTTTGTTTGGAAAAATTGTGTCACCCTGAGTTGTTTAAAAGCTGCACACTCAGGCATTGAACTTAATAAAGATATTATTCATTGCTGTCAAATGAAGATGCACTTGCAGGATTTGATTCAAAATATCGCTGTCACCATGTGAACGGGGAGAGCCATAAACATGCACCTACATATCGCAAAATCGTCCATGACCTCTTAAAAAACAAAAATGTTATCATAGTAAACATAACATATTGTTCACTCCAATAGGATTGTTGAGTGTAAAACTTGTTGAAGATTAGTGGACAGGTGGCCAATTTATTAAGTGATGTGCTGTTTCCTCACAAAAGCAGTGTATTATTCTTGTCTCTTGTCTCCTCACCAGTGAACCACCATAATGTCTATGGGACCGCTGCGTTATGCTTTTTTTTGCTAACTTTGCAGGCTATCCTTGGTAGAAGGGCTCTGGCTGTTACAAAGCAGGGTCCGGCGTTGCTAGGTTACGGGGGCTGCTCCACTATTACTGAGAGAGAGTTGTTGTGAGACATGCAGTTGGAGTGCACTTAATAAAGTTTCAAGTGAAGTTTAATCTGCTCTGTATATCATGACAGTAAATAGTCAGCTTGGAAGTTTTCTGTTCTATTTATTTAATTTCTGTTTTTACGGAGTGAGAAACGGTCCAAACGATACAGTGCATGAGCTGTCTGAATGATTCGAACTATTTTGCTAAACCATTTGACTTATTCTTTGAAGGAATCAACTCAAATGAGTAATTCATTCATAAGTTCTGATTCTAAACAGGCGACAGAAATATGGGACACACGACATGATTGCTAAAATATTGTCAGGGAAAATGTTTCTTCATACAATCTTTATACAGAGAATAATCTGCTGGCTGTTACAAACATTTGTTAGGGGTGCTACGGGGTGCTATGAACTTTCTTGGGGAGGCTGAAGCACCCGCTAGCCACTCCCTAGTGCCGCCTCTGTCTTGCAGTCATTTTATTCTAAATCTTCAGGTAAAGTTTCCTTCCATTCTTTCTACAGAACTTTCCAAAAATGTAATTGGCTGGTAGGAACTTCTCACAGATCTTCAGTTCAACACCTCGAACTTTGAATAATCTGTCCAAAATACAAATTTCTAACCAATTACCAATCAATCTTTCTACCCTTTTCTTCTTATTTGCAAGTTTTAGATGTGGCTTTCTCTTAAAAAGTCTGTCTAAAAGGCCAGCATTCCAGATATTTCTCTTTACTGTTACAGAAAAAAAACAAAATCAAAACTGGTGTTTAACATGTACTGGTCATTGAAGTTGCCAGCTTAGGATCTGTGAGGGACCTTAAACTAGAGACTCTGATTTACTTGTCTTGTTGTGGTGGTCATGGTTAGATCCAGTTTGATGGATCAAGACAGTAGTGCATGGAATAGCCTTCATCTATCAAAAGAACAAAATGCTGTTTTTTGTTTTTGGCTTGAAATGTAAGTGTACTCAATACTTCAGCAACTGAAAAAACATACTGTATTGTGACGTCCATCCTTCATTATGTAGCACAACTGTTTTAACTGTTTTAACAAAAGTAAATGTTTCTTGAGTACCAAATTAGCATATTAGATGACTGCTTAGATGGCATTTCCTCAAGCACCAGGGATATAAAAAAGACAGCACAGTCATATGAAGTTTGTAGTGTAAATGGACTATATCCAATGAATTAGACTAGAAGAATAGAACTATATCTATGACATTGACACGCTCCTATTATACGCATAGAAAATGTTATTCTCGTTGGGATTTGGATGTACTTTGGATATACGTTAAATTATAGAAGTATTATTAAGAATTTTCATCTACTGACACACAAATCATAGCTAGTATTAACATCTGCACTTCACTTCTACCAGTGGATTTTGATTTTGAAAAATTAAATGAATTTATTGAAACACAGAAAAAATTATTAAACAAAATTTAAAATACATTTCAAATGAAACAAAAATATAATCAAAATAATGAAGTGGTCATAAAAATCATACCAATTCCAAACATTTTATCTGCTCCAACTTCTTCCACTGGCCTCTTTTGCAGTGACTTAGAAATCACTCTATGACAACAGGTGGAAAAATATCAATATAAATTAGATCATAAATACATTTGTAATTATAACCATAATAATAATTAAAAAATAAACCATGACCTATTAGTTTAACACAAATCTCATACATTTCTGTTTTATAAAACAGCAATTGTCAGGGACATAATTTGATGTTCCACAATATTTTCAGAGTTTGGACATAAACTTTATTACCACCTGCTGGTGGAATCTCCAAACTGCAAATGTAGGAATTGAATTTAGACTTTGCACTGAAAACTGACCTGCTTTTATGTAATGACCTTGTAAAAAGGTTCAAATGGGGAAAGGAGGAGGCGGGAACCAGCAGAACAGTCAAAATAATATTTAATGAAACAAAAAGACACACAACACAAATGCACACATGGCAGCTGCATGTGGCTCTCTCTCTCTCTCTCTCGAACTGCCGCATTCTGCTGCACTTATCCCTCTCCTCGGCTGATTAGCCCGATTGGGGGCCGGGCGTGCGTAGTCACGGCCCGGCCCCGCCCTCCTCCTTGTCACACTCCACCCTCTTTGCCTCAGGCCGGGAAACCCCCGGCATGATGTACAGTACAGTGCAAAAGTTTTAGGCACTTGTGAAAAATGTTGCATAGTGAGGATGTCTTCAAAAATAATGACATAAATAGTTTTCATTTATCACTTAATGTCATAAAAAGTCCAGTAAACATAAAAAAAGCTAAATCAATACTCAGTGTGACCACCTTTGCGTTTAAAACAGCACCAATTCTCCTAGGTACACCTGGACACAGATTTTCTTGGTTGTTGTCAGATAGGATATTAGAAGCTTCTTGGAGAATTCGCCTATTTAGGCTGTCTCAATTGCTTCTGTCTCTTTATGTAATCTCAGACTGACACGATGTTCAGTGGGAGGCTTTGTGGGGGCCATGTTATCTGCTGCAGGGCTCCCTGTTCTTCTATTCTAATCTTTTCTATTTGCAAATGTAATGTTTCGGAGTCTAACTTTTATATTTCCTATTGACACACTAAAGCTGAAGATATAAATAACCATCTTAAGACAAATGCTTTTGTGAAACATTTTATGTGCCTAAGACTTTTGCACAGTACTGTGCAGCCCTTCTGGCCCCGCCTGCCAGCAGGCTTTTCCCCGCCTATCTAGGGCTGGGGAGGGGGACGAGGGGAGGGAAAACAAAACAAACAAAAAAAGAGGAGAGGGAAAGGGCAAGGTGAAGCGACAGTGAGCGAGAGAGGAGAGAGAGAAAAAAATCTTGCTCGCCAGTTCCCAGACATGCAGTTGCCTGGTCCTCGATCACTCCTCCACTCTCTAGCGGATGATAGCCGCTCCTCCCCGGGTGGACCGGAGCAGTCCTTCGAACCCTGCCGGCCGGTAGGGAACTCCTCCACCCCTGGCAGCGGCCGGCAGCAACTCCTTCATCCCCCGGCGGATGGCCGTGGCTGCTCCTTTGGGTGGATGGCAGTGTCGAGGACTCCACGACAGTACATCCCTCCTCCTTCCCGGGCTTCGGCACCAATATAACAAGGTTCAAATGGGGAAAGGAGGAGGTGGGAACCGGCTGAACAGTCAAAATAATATTTAATGAAACCAAACGACACACAACACAAATGCACACATGGTAGCTGCATGTGGCTCTCTCTATCTTGAAATGCCGCATTCCGCTGCATTTATCCCTCTCCTCAGCTGATTAGCCTGATTGGGGGCCGGGCGTGCATAGTCATGACCCGGCCCCGCCCTCCTCCTCATCACAGACTTATTCTCAGGAAAAAAGCAAATTGTGCTTTGTGCCGCTTCATTAACATACAATACACCCACAGTTAGCGCAAACACTCCCACCCACGCCCACTTGCGCTTTGTGCTGGCACGAAAATTGCACTTAGTATTAGTGCTCACACGAAAATTAGATAAGATGTAGCGCACGGTCTTTGCACGTAGCGCTGAGCTTTACATGCTTTCAAAAACAGAGCCCTTTTTTTACTTTTGAAGGGTCTAGTGACACACACACACACACACACACACACACACACACACATACAAACAGTTTAGGTCTAAAGTTTATATACACCTATACTAAGGACATTCACACATTCCACACATTTCATCCTGCCACATATTTCCTTTTTTAAGTCAGTTAGGTTATCTTCTTTATTTCAGTAGGAGGTCATTTCAACCTAATAGTGAAGAGGCTTATTTATTTCAGCTTTTATTTACTATCAGTGGGCCAAAAGTTTACATAGAGTATGCTTTAGTTTTTGGTGTCACTGCCTTTTAATTACTTAACTTTGAACAAATGCTTTTAGTAGCCTTCCACAAGCTTCTTACAATACTCGCAATGAGTTTTGGCCCATTCCTCCTGACAGAACTGTTGTAACTCTGTCAGGTTTGTTGGCCTCCTTGCTCAGACACACTTTTTCAGTTCAG
This sequence comes from Myxocyprinus asiaticus, assembly GCF_019703515.2. Classification (NCBI taxonomy): domain Eukaryota; kingdom Metazoa; phylum Chordata; class Actinopteri; order Cypriniformes; family Catostomidae; genus Myxocyprinus; species Myxocyprinus asiaticus. The sequence continues at coordinate 42,786,556 of NC_059348.1, read as the reverse complement.
TCCACACATTTTCAATGGGATTCAGGTCATTTGTCAAGGCAACTCCAATACTTTCACTTTGATATTTTTAAGCCATTTTGTTACAACTTTGGAGGTATGCTTAGGATCATTGTCAAGTTATGACCAAGTTTTAACTTTCTAGCTAATGCCTTGTGGTGTTACTTTAGTATTTCTACATAAACCTCCTTACTCATGATGTCATCTGTTCTTTGAAAGCAAAACATCCCACTATTGCCACCCCCATACTTCACAGTTGGGATACCTAACAAAGTGTATGTAAACTTTTGAGCCACTAAACATTAGACATATACCGTATACAGGGTTGGGGAATAACGAAATACAAGCAACGGGAATACGTATTTAAAATACAAAACATAAGTAACTGTATTCCACTACAGATACAATTTAAATAATTGGTAATCAGAATACAGTTACATTCAAAAAGTATTTTGATTACTGAAGAGATTACTTTGCATTTTATTGTCATTTGTTTCATTTAATATTTAGTCCTTTCAGATGGAAAAATGTATACATTTAACTGATGCGATCCAAAGTGCATTTGAACAGCGCTGAACACTTTCTTATGATGTATTACATTCATACGAGCAGACAGGGAAGTAAGTTTTAAGTAAGTTTGGAGCACAAGAAATAGAAATAAACCTTGTGTAAATTGTCAGCTTTACGCTAAGCTAAAATGCTGTTTCTAGCCATTTTACATGTTACCAGGCACGATCATATTTTTTTTATCAAGGAAATTCACGTTGGATCATAATTTCTTTTTTCTAGTAAGACCTTTGATATTAGGGCAAAAATCATATTCTTGATGATCATTTTTGTATTGTTTTCCTGTAAAAATATCTAAAAATCCTTAAAACAAGATCAATTTGATTTATCTTGTTTTAGAAACAACACTGCATCAGATATTTAGGTTTTTCAAAGAATGTATTTTTAACATGTGTATTTTGTCTTACTGTACTGGCAGAGTTTTTATAGTCAAAACAAGTGAAAAAATCTACCAGTGCTGAAGAAGTAATCCAAAGTATTTCGAATAAGTTACAGACCTTGAGTAATCTAATGAAATACGTTACAGCATGGATTCTGTAATCTGTAGTGAAATACATTTCAAAAGTAACCCTCCCAACCCTGACTGTATATATGACGTGAAAATTAATGAAATATAAATTAATGTTTCGCTCTGTTTTCACTCACTGTCTTTCTTGCTCAGCTGATGAACATTATTAAACTTGGGACACCATCCCAGACCCACTAATACTGAGGAAGACAAAGTCACTGCAGCAGGACATAATCTCTAATTCAGCAAACACACCCTCCATCAGATGTTTTGTTTTATTTTAGTCTACAAAGTTATGAATTTTCTTGTAAATCTAATAACAATGTCAAAAGGGTTGTTTTGTGTTCTGTCAGCTATCCTCTCTGATTTTTTTAAAGTGATGTAGAGAACATTCTTCATTGCGTTTAATTAAGTATTCCTTTATTTCAGTATTGTTTAAGACAAATATCTATCGCATCTCAGACTTATTATTCAGTTTAATATGATATGATTTATAAAAGAAGAAATACAATTTCAGTAGAAAAAGAGTTTCATATTAGGTTAGGTCTTTATGATCGGAATACCATTTATGAATGCAGTACAAAGAACAAGCTGCACACAGATTTATAATTCATTGGTAGTTGAGGATGATCATCAGCAATTAATGCAATCTCTCATTTATCTTCAAAAGCTTCAAGGGTTCCGGATGTTAATTGCACTGTTCATTCCAACAGCAGTCGCTGAGATCCTGAAAATGCTCATATTTATTTTAGACCTAAAAGATTATGCAAATCCAAGTCAGTTAATGTTGTTTTGACCACCAAAAAACAAACAAGCAAAGAATTTCTTTTTGTTAAGTTCAGTGACTTGTGAAGAATGAAGATGAAGACCTTTTGTCACAAAATTGATGTGACTTGTTTTTAATGTCAAACTTCCAATTTGTTGTTCTTTTCTCGGACTTGCAGGCGCTGCAGTGCTCACACCCTTCCTTAACACTCTCACACAGCTTCTTGTTGCATTGATGATTCAGTGTCCTCAGTGAAGTCATGCATTACACATGACCAAAGTACATCCTCAAACTTTCTTTTTCTATGAAAATAAATACCACAGCACTGTCTGTGGGTCTTCCTGTCCCTTCGTTCCTTAGCCACAAGATTGCACCATCAAATATCCGGAATAAAAGCACTGATTAAACATGAATGCAGCAGGGTGTTTCTCCAGAAAACGTCATGAAAAAGTGTGCAAATATGTTGGTAATTTGACTAAGAGTAACTTTTTTGACGATATAAAGGGAGCCAGTGGGAGCATGAGGTGTCAGTTAGCGAGCATCTCTTACTTTGCATTTACAGCCTACCTTAAGACCTCTACAGAGAACACAACATGCAGCTCAACCAGAAGATGATGATAAGTCTTGCTGCTATTTCAGTCATTATGTCAGTGATGATCATGGGAACAAGTAAGTATACTGTAGATGTTTTACTACAAAATTCATTGTGTGGTATCTGATCTAATCTAACTCCTTCATTCACTACCAGATGGACAAAACAAGCCTGATGAATGCTGCAAAGCTGCCTCCAAAAAGGAAATCACATTACCTATAACAGGATTCAAACTTCAAAAAAGAAATCCTCCTTGTGTCAATGCAGTCATGTAAGTGTATTTCAATAGACAAAGAATATCTATTTTGTTTTTCCACCATCATCATTATTTCAATAACATACCGATCCTAAATTCCTCTACTTAATTTGTCTTGACACACAGTTTCTATACAGCTGAGGGTCCAAGATGCAGCCACTGGAGGGAGAGCTGGGTAAAGAAAAAGATCCAGGAGTTTAAAAGACTTCAACTGAAGGAGTAAGTCTTTAAAAAAATTTAAAAATAAACACACACATTACATTAAAGTACACTTTAAAATAAGGTTACATTTGTTAACATTAGTTAACAACATAGTTAAGATGAAATACAATCAATAATGTTTTTTAGAGCATTTAGTTATCTTGGTTATTAACATATACTAACACATTTTTAAAATCAAAATCTATATTGTTCATTATTGATTCATGTCACCTAATGCATTTGTAATGTTTAATGTGTGTGTTCATGTATTTCATGTCTTTTATTTTGAAAGTTTATTTCCTGTTTCATGTCATGTGTCCCAATTCATGTGATTCCTGTTTCCCTCCATGTTCATGTGTCTTGTTTTCATTGGTTTATCTGTTCTGTTTGTTAATTGGTGATCTTTGTCATGTGTTCTCCCTTGTCCATGTATTTAAGCCCTCATGTTTTGTGTGTTTGGTAACGTGTCATGCTAAGTCGTCAAGTCAAGTCAAGTCAAGTCAAGTCAAGTTTAAGTTCATGTTAGTTGTTCATGTTTATGTTTTGTTTAGTTCACATTTATAGTTAGGGTTTTGGATATCACTTATGTAAATAAATTGCACTTGGGTTCTTCATTACCTCATCATTCAGCATCGTTACAGCATTTACTAATGTTAATAAATGTAACCTTATTACAAAGTGCTACCAAAATAAGATACTAAAATTGTCAACATAATGATTTAAATGATAAAATGTGTATCGGGAAGTGTTTTTACTAATAAAATAATGCTTGTTCATTTCTCAGACTGGCCGTGAAGATAAACACCACAGACTTCACACCACTGTCAACGGCTTTCCCTTAAAACTGTACTTAAAGTATTTTTAAAGTATTTTTGTTTAGTTTCATTTATTGTGATTTATAGTAATTTATCATTGTATGAATTACTGAAAGATCTGATGTATTTATTAATTAATATTTATTTGGGTTTCCACGAGTTTGATTTATGTGCTCTAATAATTTGACTAATTCAAGTTATTTATTATGTGAATTTGTTTCACAAGCCATCTGTTCTGTAACTGCTGAAATAACATGTGAGAATTGTGAATTAGATACAAACCTGTACCATGATGAATTACGCTCAAATAAAGTTGAAATTAAATTGATCTAGGCTACTTTCCATTACACTGACATGGTAGTGGGAAGATTTGTATTAATGTGTCAAACAATGGATAGCCTACTTATATAGGCAGATGTGGGATTTGATATAAATTCTCACTGTCTATGCAGCCTATGTTGTAAGAATACAGTGATTTAGCCTGATCAATACGCAAGCAATACTGCCACCTCATAGCAATTTATCTTGACATTAAAATGTGTCAAATGCTAGGATTGCCCATACTGGTGATGTTTGTTCTTACAGCAAAATGCAATTAAAAGCGTTTAAACTAAAAAGATCCTTCACTGTGCGTCAACACTAAATACGCAATTTCCATTATGTCTATGTTTCCATCAATTTCCATTTGCCTGTGTTGCTGTTAGAGCATCAATGCTCAAGGACTTCTAAACGAAGGGCTATCAAATACTGGACATCTCTAGCATAGAGAATGTCTGCTATCAATTAATAATTTTATTTAATTCATTCATTCATTCATTCATGAACCCAAGAAATATCAGAAAACATTCAAATGGCATGCCATTCTCATCGCGTGGTCATGAAGTTGACGAGCGCGCTGAATTGCCTTGAAGCGATCTCTGATGCGCATGCTCTGATGTAGAACATATTCTTTCGCTGTGAATTAATTTTTCATCCTATCACACAAACTATCAAAACTAATAGGAAAAACTGCCCAAAAACAGGTGAGAATGGGGTCGTTTTTGTCTTATCCACTGGTGAAAGTGCCTGACAGTTTCAAGCGACCTTCCAGAGTCTGAGGACGATCAGTGAATAGCTTCAACTGGCAAGATAAAGAAGCTAAATCCGTTTGGTAAATATGTTGAATATGTTTGCTTAGTGATCTAATTTAGGATTTTTTTTACAGTCAAATGGTGTCTAAACACAAGACAACTTTTAAAACTGATTTACATTTATAATGACATCAATTTAGAAGACCATATATGAGCCAGCATAACATTTTCACAATAACAAATGTCAAATTTGTTTGATTGATTGTTTAGATGACTGACTAAACCAATTTAGGGAGGTTTGTGCATGATTTAACTAAATAGGGAGAGTGACCAGAAAATAAAGACCCCAAGCCTCAGACACATAGGGACAAGAATATCATGGAGACCTGCAATACTGCTAATTTGAATTTCATTTTAATCACGGAAATGACAGTTTGATAATGTTCAATTTATGTTGTTGATTTGTGCATTACAGAAAATCAAGCAGATCTTTCTTCAGAAATACGTAAAGTTAATCAGAGGTTTAGTAGACACGTGGTCCAGAAGAGGACGCGATCCAGAAATGAACAGACCAAGTTTGATGGTATACATTTTTTGTTTGTTTGTTTTTTGTTAGTTTTGAAATGTAATTTTTATCAATGTGACATTTTATTATTTTTCTAAACTTTCCTTTTCTAAACACACTTTGTGTTTAGTTACTAATGCTGGAAGATGTATTTATTATTATAATGCTTACTTAGGCATTGCAAAATAAGGTGAATAGTGAATGACACTTGCGCACCAGCTACCGCGGTATAGGGAGGAATACCCCCGCTTAGCTATTTTTCCACTGAGAAAATAGGATGTATTTCACCAAAATGAAATTATCTTCAGAAAGCTGACTAACAGATTAATAGCATCATCATCAGGTGATCAAACATGCTCCATCTCTTTCTCTCTCTCTCTCTCTCTCTCTCTCTCAATTCAGATCAGCTTTATTGGCATGACAATTGGAGTATAGTATTGCCAAAGCATTTTAAGGTTATGTAAAAACAAACTGTTTTAAATAAGATAAAACAATAATAAATACAACAATTAGTAGTAATGAAAAAAATAACATTTAAACATTTAAATACTAAGAATGATTAAATAGAATAAAAAGACACACACACACACACACACACACTATATATATATATATATATATATATATATATATATATATATATATATATATATATATATATATACATATATACAAAATAGGAGAATAAATACAATATGAATTAAATGTATACAGTGAATTAGTCATGTCTAACAGTGTGAATGGCAGATACATATGTAGCAGCTAGTGTGGCTGTGCTGTCGTATGCCAAGTACATAGGGCATTTTCTCTGTATCACTAAGTATAAGGAATGATGGATTCAGTGTTTAAAATTTGGGGGAAAATATTTCTCTTGCAGTGTGGTACTTGGGTCAGATGAGAAGAAAGTGTTTCTCATCCTCTATTTGCTTTAGGTCGCAGTGTCTGCATACTCTATGCTCTCTCGGTGTCCAGGCTTTCTTATGTCTTCCTCTCTCTATTTCTAGATCATAATCATTTAATCTGTATTTTTAGAGGATTTTTCTCTCTTTAAATGGTTTAATTGATAAGCAGTTTGGATTATAGAGTTGTACCTGGAGTCAATCATGGGTTGAGTTTCATTAACTAGTTTAAGAGCAAGTGTATTTAGAGGATGAGACACTGGTGGGAACTCATTGGCGAGGAGGACTTTATATTTTATAGACTCGGGATCAGACTGATGGAGGTGATGCCAGAATTGAAGATCTCTTCTGTATTTCAATATTTAGGGGATATAAGCCTAATTCAGTCCTGCAGTCGGTATTGGAAGTGCCTTTATGTACCACCAAAATATTCTTTGCAAATTCCAAATGAACTCTCTCTCTCTCTCTCTCTCTCTCTCTCTCTCTCTCACACACACACACACACACACACACACACACACACACACACACACACACACACACACACACACACACACACACACACACACACATTGGTGCAGCTATCATTATGAGGACTCTCCATAGACATAATGATTTTTATACTGTACGAACTATAGATTCTATCCCCTAACCCTACCCCTAAACCTAACCCTCACAAAAAATGTTATGCATTTTTACATTTTCAATAAAACACCATTTAGTATGTTTTTTTTAAGTGATTTGAATTATGAGGACACTAGAAATGTCCTCATAAACCACATTTATAGCATAATACCCTTGTAATTACCAGTTTGTACCTAAAAAATAGTCCTCGTAAACCACTTAAACCTGCCCACACATTCATACATACACACACACACACACACACACACACACACACACACCTATCCTTGTTTCTCCAATAACATGTTAGAAACAGCCCAAGCTGTGATACTAGTAGTTCTAAAGTGATGCTTATGAGAGGCTTGAATGCATCATTTGTTTTGAACCAGCAACGGCAGAATCTGATCCATGGCGTAAGAAAGTAGTTCCATGCACAAATGCGTTTTTATGACCGTACTCAGTTTTTCCCAATTTTTTAAAATTTATTTGTTCATTGAACTGTTGTATATAAACAATATCACACTCACAATCGTGCTGTATGGCGCTACATCAGCACTGCTGTGACTGCCTACGGCACTCGGCCTGCGGCTGAATCACAGCAATGCTGATGAAGGGCCATATCACACTCTTGCTCGTGTGATATTGCTACTGTATATATATATATATATATATATATATATATATATAATCCTATCAGTATTTATAGTATGAATGGCCTTAAGTATTTATTCACATATGATTACAGTAAGTCATGTTATTATAATTTTGTTTTTCCGGAATACATGCAGAACTCGAATGACATGGTTGTGATGTTAAAGGAGAATTACACCCACTGGACACCTGAAGACCTCTTGAAACCTAGACATCAATTTGAGGTGTTTGAAAACAATGCTGACCAGCTTCTTGATTATAATGAGCTGTAAGTCGAAGCAACAGTTAATACCAATATCACAACTTTTGCATAGCAATTGTAAACAGACAAATATTTGTCCAAGAAAGACACATACTGTATGTGTTTCAACCCTAGATGGCAGCACTGTTTAACAAAACTGTAACAATCTGTCATTCTTTTTGTGAATTGGATTATTGGATTGGATTGTTAATACATTCATATTAACAGTCTCTCTTTTTTTCTCTCTCTTTTTCTTGTTCTCCCTTTCTTGTACCATTGTGCCATAATCTCTGGGATAGCAGTGAGGCTCTAGACTTCATTCAGGATGACTACTCACCCAAGCAGCAAAGAGCGATGTCTGAGAGTGTCGACACCCATTATTCCAACTCCATAAACTTTGAGGAGTATCTTCAGGTTATAACTGGAACAATATTATGAGGTGAAACTCTCTTATAATGAACTAATGCAAAAACCTTTAAAGTCCAATGCTGTTTATTCTCTCTCCCCCTCAGATGATAAACAATTGTGAAATTGGGACACCTGTACCCAGAGCTCATAAGACTGAGGATGACAAAGACCCTGCCATCATGAACATAATCTCTAATGTAGCAAAAGCAGACTCCTTTACACAGATGTGCTATGGGTTATATTAAATTACAGAGAGATGAATGCTGTCTTAAAAGTAATGATTGTCAAATTAAGTTCTGTCCACCTATGTAGTTTTCTTGAACTATCCTATCTTGAAAGGGATTTTATCCTATCTTGAAAAGTGATTTTTCAAGTGAAAGACTTTGTGTGCTTTATGTGACTAGAATGTTTTATTCATTTATTTCAGAATTGTTGTGTAGGAGAAATCTCTTTATTTCAGACTTATATTTAATACATGATATTTAAAAATAGAAAAATAAAGTTCTATAGAAGACATAGAAGTTGTTTTTTTGTGTAAGTATATATAGGCAGAATAGAATAATGTGGATAATCATCAATAATTAATGGAATATGCCATCAAATGTATTACTTAAAATCACAGTTATCTGAAAAAGCTTCATGGGCTGCTGGTACTAGTGCTGGTGTTGGTGTGAATCATACTGTTCATTCCAACACTGATGTGGTGCTGATGAGATCCAGACAGTGCCAGTTTATTTATTCTGGCCCTGTAAAGACAACAGAAATCTATTTATGTTAGAATAGAAGTCAGTTAATGTTTGGACCACCATAAAAGAAGAAATTAACTAATACAGATTTGTCTTTGTTACGTTCTTCAGTTCTCAGAGATAACAAATGTTACATTAAATGTTGCCATGGTACATTTTGTAAATTGTTTGCAATGTCACACTTTCATTTTGACCTCCTTACTTCAGATGTGTAAGCGCTGCTCTCACCCACTCATCCTCAACGCTCGCACACACCTTTTTCTGCTTGGTGAAAAAACTAGGAAGAGAAAGACCATGGCATAAAATTTCAGAGGCAAAGCAATGCTAACAAACCAGTTTTATTCTGAATTTGGCTTATTATGATTTATATTATTGTCTGACATCACTGGTCTCATTGATACAAAAATGTCCTGTATGAATGCTGTGGGATTTGTGTAAGTTGTGCACCCTCATATTTAAATTTATGGTTAAATATGCCTGTGTTGGTGTAACCACTTTGTGTGGGTAAGTGGGTGAACCCCGACTCATTCCTGTGGTCAGATGAGGATGACTCACATGATGGCATCTATACGACACACCTCGCGGGAGCTCTGTACGATGAAGCCTTTGATTAAACCGAAGGGCAGAGGATTCCGAGTGTATTTCACACAGCAGGCATAGTTCAGCGGCCCATCTGATATAAAACCAACACACATGTAATATCTGTCTTACAGATTGAGCTGTTAGAGACTTAAATAAAATTGCTCCATATTGGAACCAGACAGTTAAAACAGGCTTTTACTGCCCCGCAAAGCCAAAATGCAGTAACTATGCAGTACATTTTTTCCAAATCAAGTTCAACCGAGTGAAATCGGGTCTTTTAGACTATTATCTGTGCTGTGACACAGACAAGTTTGGTTCAACTATGATAAAATTCAGAGACAACAAAGCATGAAAATGTGATAATCCACATTTGATGATGATCAAAAAGCTTCTTTTCTCAAACCATTTTTCTCAGTTTCAGTATTGGTGTAGTTACTACATATTGGCTTTGAAGGGCAGTACAGTTAAATTTGGCATAATAGAACACATCAATGACAAAAACAAGAAAAAAAGCAGTAAAATTTAATTTCCATTCATGATAAACTTACATGCTGCTGGAGTTTGAGGAGCCAAGCTTAGGACAATGCTGCTGATGAGAGTGATGGTGACCAGAGACATTATGGGAGACATTTATGTCAGACAGAAATGTTTGTTATTTCAGTGCAGGGCCTTATATACAAGTTTGAGATAAGATCAGGTGCACGCATCGTAGAAATCACAAATCAGATGCTGGGTCAAAAATGGGGACAGGAAAGCCAATACGGGCAGAAATTGCAATGCTTACAAAGCAAGTCTCAACCACAGACATGGTGCAGAGTGATCTAAGACTCCTTCCACTTAGTATTTTGAGAAATTACACACATCCCATGTAGGAAGGTTTTTGTGTACATGGGGTTTTCTCCATAAAGTTATTTTAGGAGAGTTTCTGACGTAATCATTTAATTGCATACCACCTCTAATGGATTGTATATGTGGGTATATATGAATTTGCAATTCGAAGCAGCCACTATTCTATTCTATTCTATTCTATTCTGTTCTATTCTGTTCATTTTTGTCCTGCTAATGACTAGCATTGCAAAACTGATACATTAATCTCTTGTATTTGTTTTTATTCATTTGATAAGCTGTTTGAGAAATTAGCTTTATCAGATGTAATTGCATGATCACAGGTATGACTGAGCCAATTTGCAATTGATGACATCAATTTGCACCTTATCTCAAGCTACCAAATGTGTTTACAGGGAAATTTGTTTATCATGCAATGTGAGGATTAGCTAAACCCTGTCTTACCATGACCCATTTAGTGGTGAGAATGACAATTTCCCCCTCAGAGCAAAAGAACAAATTAACATGCACAGCTTCCGTGACCTAGAAAACATCTCAATACAGGAATCTAACCATAAAGGGAGAGCGTAAACGTAAATATTATATTTACAGTAATGAATCTTGTTAGTTTGTATTCCTTTGTGTGTAACACAATTTATCGTGATCTAATCATGAAAGAGATTTTTAGTCCACGTTTATGTAAGTTCTGCCTAAACACAGCATGTTTTTAATAAGGTCATGAAGTACAGAATGTATAAATTTAGAAAACATTTCAGGCAAGGTGCAAGCTGTCTGTTGTGAGTTCTATTTCTGTCAACTGATAAATCATTTACACTGTATTTCCAGGAAATTGCAACGAGGCTTAATATCTGAGCAAACCAGTACCTTTCAAATAAATAACTGTAGGTAGACTTATATATTTTTTGTTATCTTTTGCCTTAACTATAATCTCTACAGCATGATTTGTACTTTTGTAGAGTCCTGCTTGACAGACGGATGTACGGATGGACAGACAGACAGACAGACAGACAGATAGATAGCACACACACACACACACAGCACACAGCGAAATTAATCATTGCCGCGACCCCTCTCTCTCATTCTAAGTATCTCGCCGCTTTTTTCTTTTTATTGAAACCTTTCTCTCTGTCTCCATCTCTGCTCTCTCCCACATTCTACTCCGAAACACACGTGAATAATATTGTATTGTCTGTGCCAGAGTGAGTGGGACTTTGCTCCATTTCTGCATGTGCACTTCAATCTCTTCAAATGTTTGTTCTCACTCTGAATAATTACTGTATGTGGGTGGATGTAAGCTTCATTCATTTTATTCCTTTATAATTACCCAGTGGGAGTTTAACAAGTTAATACTTCAAATGATGAATCCAGAGGGAGGAGAGAGAGAGAGAGAGAGAGAGAGAGAGAGAGAGAGAGAGATGTCAGGTCACCAACTATCTTATTCATTGCTCTCCTGTGATAAATATTTCATATTGATATTAAAATTCATGCCATAAATGTTACACCTGGGTCCTCTGAAGCCTGATAGATCACCTGTCAAAATGAGTATACTCAGGCCTGTCCTCTCATACATTGATTGGAAATGCATGTAAAAGCATGGGGCACAATCAGTGACCTAGTTTGACCATGAGATCAGAGGTGATCTTGCCATATAGAGTGGATGGGATTAATCTAGGCTATTTATTCTGAATATATGAGTCGATTTAAAATAGCCACCCTTCAAACCCTCCTCATGCTTACATTTGTGAATAAGGAAAGATAAGACCAATCTGTTCATCTACAATCACCATCATCACTTCTACACTGGAAAAGATGTCTGACATGTGGCACATGAATTTGAAAAAAGACATTAGATATGAGAACAAATATTTTTCGTGATGCATACTTGGCATATGGACATACATTTATTTAAATACAGTATATGCCAGAGGAGGATGGGCTCCCCATAGCTTCCTCCCAAAGTTTCATTCTCATCCTGCCTAGTTTTTCTATAGTCCCATTTGGCTTAATTACTGTGTATTAAGGCACTATTTTCTGTAAAGCTACTTCATTGTAAAAAGTATTTTGTAAAAGTGCTGTAGAAATAAAACTACTTGTTTAACCTTGGTATACATTCTGATCTAGAATGGCAGTTGCTTCTTTCTTGGCTGATTAGGATCGCCAAGTTAGCCCCTGCTGGTAGATACCGTAACCACACCATTTGGTTTCTGAAAAGCATATTTTCTTTGCAAGCAATATATATATATTGTTAATAGTTCATTATTTTGTATTTTTATGCATAAACAATAGATGTTTTACCAGTGCCCAATTGTTTTTCTGAAAGGCTCTTAAAAGTATGAAATTATATTTTTCCTTGTCTGCTGCCTTTTGCCATGCTCCAGATGAAATTTCCCACTTCTGACCTCAATGTGTTTTGGTCAATCACACGTCACGGTCACATGTACACATCAAATATAATGGCATGCACGGATGCTATCTGGCTATCTAGTAGCTATTATAACAAGGAAATAGGTGGAAACTTTGGGATTGATTGATACACAAAAAAAAATTCTTAACATCCTCTTATTGTATACTGCATATTCATACATTTCCTACAGGGAAAATGCTTAAAAGTTTGTTTTTAAGTTTCACAAAACTCAGCTCCAGTTTATGCCCTTTGTTCACCGCCATCATAGAAATTATGTCAGAGGACACTTCTTGCTGAGATCGGGGTTGATCAGTCTATCCCGACTTCACAAGTCTGATGTCGGACTTCGCGCACGCCGCACTCCAGTCATTATTTTATGATGTAATTTTTGTGCATCTGCAGAGTGATTAGTCACATGGCATTTACAGCTCAAGTGACTGGCTAAAAAATAGAGGTCGACTGACATTGGATGTTGCTGATCTAATAACTGAGGTGGTGGAAAAGGCCAAAACCCAATTAATCGGCCAATAGTTATTTTATTGATTTATTGAATGTAATAAATAAATAAATAAATAAATATTCTTAGTATTTCCTTGCTGTGACAGACACATATGTAGAGGAAACAAGATACCAAAATGAATAAAATCACAGATACAGTTTATTGTACAGCTATTAAGATTTGGTCCATAACTCAGGACTTTTAACTACAAACAAGCCTGAAATACACCAGGGACTCTTATTTTGAAATATAACACATAAAAAACATGCACTCTTACCAGTGGCATTACTTGGATCATACAGTCCCCTAGTGCAAAGAATCTTACTGGCCCCAGTGCAAAGTTTTTTGTCTTCCGGGGTTTTGGGGTTGGGTCATTGTCATTCTCACTGTCAGACTAGCGCCAGACACCCTATACTGCCTGTAGTTATGCCACTGACAGGTGCCAATGAGCAAAGATGGAACATTTTAAATTGAGTGCTTTTGGGGTGTAATGTGCCAGCCATTTTATAAGATATCCTTGTATACATCTACTTGTGTTCAGCTCTCAGAAACAAAAAATATAATTATATTTGAAATTTAAAGGAGAAATTAATGTAATGAAAGGCAGTTTTCTCAGAATCACAAATCCAGACACTCCAGGCATGTCATTGTATTACAGTGCCATCTATTTTTCGAACTGGCAATATTTACCTTCAGGGGGCGCCAGAGGACACATAGACATGGAGATGGCTGCTTTTGTTGTTTTGCCTGGTCTCGCTTTGAATTAGCATGAGGAAATCTTGAAAATGATCAATGTTTTCTATAGGAAATGTAACACTAACATTTCCAAAAGTTGGTTGTCTTAGTAGATTTACTTGTAGGCCATCTGTTTTCTCCTTCACTTTGATACAATTTTTACCATCAGGCTGAATAAAACCATTTCCTGGTGGCATTTGTGCACTTTTGTCATCTCATGAAAAGCGAAAATGCTTTTAACTTAAAATCACCTAAAAAGCTTTGGCCAAAAACCTGTAGCAGATTTGTCACTGTGGACAGACAGAGTGGACGCTGAACCATAAATCAGCAGATGAATATCAAAGCAGGCATTACGTTTTCACCGACAAAACACATTCCTCCTACTCTTGCTAAAATTTGGGCCACACTCCAACTTTAAAGTAATCAAATATTTCTCATTCTGGGGATGATTTTTGTAGTTTGTGATAAATTCTGTCCAATAAAATGAGTCAGATGACAGCTATGAAGGATGTAGCCAACAGGACATTGAAAAGAATGAGTGATTATTTAAGGCCCTGATCCCTGTGAAGAGGGCCCCATGCCAGACACAGCACAGTTCTAACTATATAAAAGTGTCAGTGTAAAAGTTTAGCTTTCAGAGACATCAGAGTTTGTAAGTCCTTTGCAGTCCTCCATTTGCAATGAATAGGAGACACAGACTGACTGTGCTAGCGTCTGTGTGTCTAAGATGGACTGGTGTAACTGAAACAAGATTATTCTCTCTCTCTCTCTCTCTCTCTCTCTCTCTCTCTCTCTCTCTCTCTCTCTTTCTCAGAGAGAGTATAAAAAAATACTGTGACTTAAGTACATTAATGCAGTAATTGTTTTCTGAGGGTGTGCACTTGCATTTGATCTGTTTCTGCTAAACTGGAAAACTGTGGCATGAGGTTTGAGAGTTTGTCAAAATATTTCTCTCTCACCTCTGTAAATTTCTGTGTCTCTGTCTCAACCTCATCAGTGTCACAGTGAGCACAGACTCCTTCTTGCTTTGGAAGCCATGTTTGTCTGTGTCTGCCTTTTTCTATGGCCAGACTGTGATCACTGAGCCTGTATTTGGTGAGGATCCGTCTCAGTTTTGGATCTCTCACAGTGTGGAGATATTCTGCCAGATTATACTTTCTGTTTAGGGCCCAATAACATTCCAATTTGCTTTGGTTTTTACTTTCATTTTCCCAATGGTCCAAATATGATTTTAGCTTTCTTTTATGATTTGGTTTATTCCGATTTGGTTTTGTTCAGCAGTGCTGGTCTGAAACTGGTGTTTGTTAGTTGTTAGTGGGTTTGTAAGTTTCAGAACCAGCTGACAAAGGGGACTGGTTTTAGGCTTCAACTCTTGGGTTTTAAGGGCTTCATGTTGCAGTGTGTTAGGGGAACTTGAATTTAGGTGTGTCCAAAATTTGAGGGATCGTTTTTTTCAATATGTATAATTAGTGGGTATCTGCCTAGTAGTAGGTGTTCTTCTCTGAACTCTTAGAATGTTTCTACAGAATTCTGCATGCAGGGATTCTATGGGGTGTTTGTCCCATCTAGAGTAATCTGCCATACAGAGTGGACCCCAAACCTCACATCCGTACAGAGCAATAGGCATAATAATACTATCAAAGTTTTTACACCCAATTGTCACAGGAATGTCTGTTTGGGTAAATTTTCCCTTAATAGCATAGCATGCTCTTCTAGCATTTTCTTTTAGTGCATTCACTGCCAGACCAAAAACCCCTGAAGCACTGATTTTTAGACCAAAGTAGTCGTAGTGTAGGGTGTGTTCTATTGCAGTGTTTCCCAGAGTGAATGTGTATCTGGTTTTAGTTTTTTTTAAATTGACTGTCAGGGCCCAGTTCTAACAGTAGTTCTCCAGCAGGTCCAGGTGCTGCTGTAGCCCTTGTGCAGTAGCTGACAGCAGCACCAGATCATCTGCATAAAGAAGAAATTTAACTTCAGAATTATTTAGAGTAAGACAATCTGTTGCAGATGGTTCCAGTAGCACTGCTAACCCATTAATGTAAAAGTTGAACAGAGTTGGACTTAGACTGCAGCCCTGTCTCACTCCATGCCCTTGAGTGAAGAATTCTGTTCTTTTATTGCCAATTTTAACTCCGCACCTGTTGTCCGAATACATAGATTTGATAGTGTCGTACATTTTACCCCCAATGCCGGATTGTAGAATTTTATAATATAGACCATCATGCCAAATTGAATCAAATGCTTTTTTTAAAAAAACAAAACATGCATACATTGCGTGTGAAAGTGGTTAGTGGTGCGGTGGTTTGGTAGGAATCCAATCTGACTCTTACTCAAGATATTGTGCTTGGAAAGGAAGGCCTGTATCTGGGCGTTCAGGATACAACAGAAAGTCTTCCCCAGATTATTGTTCACACAAATGCCTCGGTAGTTATTGGGGTCGAATTTGTCTCCACTCTTATATAATGGGTGTATTAAGCCCATACTCCAGGTATCAGGAAAATAGCCAGTTTGCAGAACCAGATTGAACAGTTTTAACAAGGCCTCCTGCATTACTGCAGGGCTGTGCTTCAGCATTTCTGTTCTAAAGTTGTCTAAACCACATGCCTTTCTGGGTTTTAGTTTCTTAAGTGCATCTGTCAATTCTTCTCTGCTAATCTGATAGTCTAAAGGGTTTTGGTTATTTTTTTATTGTAGATTCCAACTGACATCTTATTTTGCATGTTTTTCTGGTCAGGTGTGAGATTGTCTGGAGAAATTTCTTTGAATATGTTTTTAAAATAGCCTTTCCATAATTCTCCATTTTGTATGGCTATATCCTGGCTGTGTTGTTTATTCAGACTGTTCCATTTTCCCCAGAACTGATTATTATTAACTGAGTCTTCAATTTCATTAAGAGTGTGGTTTAGGTGTTGTTGCTTTTTGTGGCGTATTGCATTTTTATAATCCCTGAGTGCTTCACAATAATTTTGTCTGGTTTCAGCTTTGTGTGGCTCTCTGTGTTTTTGGTTGGAGAGTTGTCTAGTTAGTTTTCTTTTAATTTTACATTCTTTATCAAACCAAATTTCATCCCCAGGTTTTAGTTTAGTTTTCTTGTTTGTATGGAGTAGGTTTACTTTGATTGAGCACCTTTGATAAATGTCATTTATTTGTTGTACTGCAGAATTTAAGGCAATCTTGAAAAAGGAATTCAGACTCATATTTTGGGGACCATTTGTATGTTGGGTTTTGTTTTACAGGTTGCTGGGCCCTTGGTTTGTTCTATGGTGTTGAATTTTCTTTAGGAACACATTAATTTGACAGTGGTCTGATAAGGAAGACTGGTCTGACAGTGAATGCACATATGTAGGAGGGGTCAATGTCTATAATGTCTCCATGTCTCTCTCTCTCTCTCTCTCTCTCTCTCTCTCTCTCTCTCTCTCTCTCTTTGGTTTGTTCAAAATGTCACACTACTACACTACTACTACTAGCAGAGTGCATTATGTACTGAATTTGCACTGTATGTATTTTCTGTATGCATTGCATACCCCGATGACCTACTACATTTGCCAAAATGTGCAGTATACAAGCAGAGCACACTGCGTAGGATGCTGTACCTCACAATGAAATGCGCTCTATTTCCAGTGGAACAATAAACTAGAAGCAATATCAACAGCGATTTCTTTCTTGACTTATTTAATTGAACTGCCAAAAGTTTCCAAGATGATAACTGAACATCACTCTCTGAATTAATCATGCAAAGTAGCGAGGTCATGTGACAACAATGTCACAATACTTTGATACATGCTACTCTTAGACTACATACAGTATGATCCCAAGGAGCACTATACTGAACAACCTATGAGCAGTTGATTCATTATGTATTAATATTATTCTTATTCTTATTTTATTTTATTTTATTATGCATTTTATTTCTGTTTCTGTTTCTATGTATTTTCTCCTTTTTCTGTCGATTTTCTTTTCTTATCTCTCTTTTCATTATGTACTGTATGTGAATCTTAATGTAAATGTAAAGCACTGCCCATACAGAAATCATACATAGACAATAAATTAATGCCAACTAAAGCCGTCATCAGCCAAATAAAAAGGACACTTCATCTACATGCACTTCAGCAGTCACTTGGGATGGATTTCATACACTTAATCATTAATCTATAGTTCATACATAATCCTTTAGTTTTAAACATTGCCCACCAACATCTACTCATATTACTTACATAAAAAAATAAAATAAATAGATTTGTAGTACACATAGATAACTAATTTTGGCATTATATTCATGCTGTATAGGGGAACTGGCTCTCCCAGATGAGCCTGGTTTTTACCAGGGTTATTTGTCTCTATAAACTAAAATCTTATGGAGTTTTGTGTTCCTTGCCTTTGGCTTGCTCACTGATTATCATTATTAATGTAATTGCACAATGAGGACTTTAAGACATTACTGCATAATTTTCTTCAAAGCTATTTGAAACAATGTGTTTTGTGAAAAGCACTATACAAATCAAATTGACATGAATTGACTTAAAATCAGTTATTTGGCCATATATAAACATATTTATATAGTTCATATAGTTTGAGCACATATAGTATGTACTTATTCAAATTCCACTGTTTGGGAAAATATATGTTATAAATATGAAAACGCATCAAGCTGACAAAGGCATGTTGCCAAAACGTTGGTAATAAAATAAACTTGTAAGAGGGTGTGCAGTTATATATTTTTCTTCAGGTTTCAGTGAAAACCACATATGAACATATATTTCATATAGCCTGTGTGTTTTACATAAGTTGCCTTATATGAGATTTCTGTATGTATTTAAATGTTGCTAAAAAGTTTTCCTTTATAAACATTTTTACTTTAAAATGTTTATCTTTGCATACGGCATACTCACATATTATTTAAGAGAAAATAAGTAGTATGCAGTATATACTGGGCAGTACGCTTGTGTTCTATTCCAAACACAGCCTATTTCTCTCTCTCTGTGTCTTTTTCTCTCACCCTTTCTTGTTCTCCCTTCTTGTCTTTGTAGCAGCGCATGTCTGTGATAAAGCTAAAGGTGACATGATAAGCTGTGCAATCATCTAGGGCTGAGGTGCCCTGATCCCTGCCTAAGCCCTGTCATAAATCCATCTGTTATCTGTTACTCCTCTGCTCCCAACACTAAAACACAAAGCACCCGCACCGGGAAAGCTCTTGTCAAAATGCATTCTGCTTGCAGATTCTGTGTGTGTGTGTCAAAGCTGGCTCTTTGATTTATTGTGCCGCTCTGACCCGTGCTCCACCGGGGCAGCAGCATGTGTTTGTTTTCTGTTGCACAGGAGGACAGCATTGTGTAAATGTTAACATGCTGCACAGATCGCTGAAGTGTTTGCCTAAGCAACTCTACAGTAGCAGCAACATTTAAAAGTGTCTGTGGCTACATGTCCTTCTGAATGAGTCATTGGATGAACATTTTAATTCCATGTGATTAATTATCATCATGATAAATGGAAATTTAATGCAGACACTTCATGGGATTTTGTCTGAATGGATATGCAAGTATGTGTGAAAACTTGGTTGGTGTATATCTAGTCTAATGTCTTAGCTAAAGTGTTTTGCATGTGTATTTTTACATGTAAAACTGTATATCCTCAATTCTATGTGTTGAGCTCCCCTTCATATAGGGTGGAAGAGGCATTAGAACATTTTAGAGATGATGGATCACAGTCTCTGGCCTTCAGAGAATGTGGAAAGCACTTGAAGCCTTGTAACTGAAAGCAAAAAATGTGTCTTCTAGACAGGCAAGTCTTAAGTTACAGACTTCTACAAACTGCTTTATTCTATTTTAAAGAACATTCTGGGTTATTTACAACTTAAGTTCTAAGGACAGCATCTCTGACATGCTGTTTAATTTCATAACAGAAAATAATTTCAGCCTGTCCCCCCAGTTTGTGTAAAATGGACAATTTTACAATAATGCATTTATGATAGAAACCTAGCAGGCAAGTTAGCCAAAAGGTTTAAAAACTGAAGCTTATGTATGAAGCTTATATATTTGTTAAATCACTTATATAAACTTTTGAGGGTAAAAAAAGTTTGTTACTTGAGTTGTACATTTTTGTAATTTGTCCATTATAACTTGAACAGCTTAGCAAAATGGTCTGATTTGGTTTGTGATTCAGTTTGAATCATTCAGCCAGCTCACTCCTTAGCTGGCTGAATCGTTTAAATCGCTTGAGTGCACAGTATTGTTTGGGGTACTTCTTCACACAGTAGAGCAGTAACTGGTAGGGCCGGAGTGGGATTCATTTTCAGCGTGGGAATTTCATGCAACATACTGTAGAACATAGAACAAATACAGTATATATACAATATATGCAATTACCCAAATTAAAAGCTCTCAATGTCTTTATACGACACATGGTATTTAATTTTTTTTTAAATCACTTAGATTGTAGACTTCTGACAAAAGACTTCACCGCATCTTGTAAAAATACGTTAATTTTAATGTCAAGTGTATTTTAAAGTCTACCTAGGCAAATAATAACACAATAGAACTGTAAATACATATTTCAAGATGTAAAGACTTACAATTCAAATGATCAAAGCTTTGTATTTTCGACATTTTAATTAACATAGCAACTGATCCAGTGAAAATATGTGCAGCAATTAAATGTTCAAGAAACTTACTGAAGGATAAGTGACTGTCTTCACATTATTACATGCCATTAAAAAAAATAAAAAAATTGGAAGGCACTCTGAAGTACGTTTCGTTGAGTTTAATCTCTTGAGAGCTATTTTCGTAAGGTGTTGTGCAGTTGCATCTGTATTGATTTACTTTAAGTATTCTTTTATTTTGTGACAATAAAGAATATTGTCTTTATTCTGCACTGCAAGGAATGAGGATTTCAGAGATTAACTGATTTAGATTGTGGGACTGCAGTCAGTATTGAATTCGTGATGATCTGCTACCTGAAGCACGTTCATCCACTGAGGTAATAGTATCTGATCTCGCTGTTAAGAGATGTGTCCGTGATGACGCAACAGCCAATTTTTCGTTACTCACAGCCTACTCTCTCATTTGTTTGGGTGTGAGACAACAAAATATGGTAGTGACGGTGTCTGCTATAATACAGAATGCAATTCTGATCTTATATATCTCAGATGATACGGACAGTTGGCAACTGTTATGCTAAACATGACTTAAAGTTTATAAATCAACATGCGGAACTGCCGGCCCAATTTATGAATGGCCCACCGGGAATTCTCACAGTCCTCCCAATTAGCCACTTCGGCCCTTGTAACCGGATACTTTCTAACACAGAGAACAAACTACCGTAAGTATTGTATTACAGTTAGTGGATATTTACCTACAATACATTCAAACAAAACCTGCAAATGCATTCTATCGTTTACCAGCGATGAAGAAGTTCTTATTAAGTTCAACATGCACCTGAGCAGCTTGTGAACGACTCTGTACTGCAGGTAAAAACTGTTTCCATCCAGAAGAGTATCAAAACATTACACAACAGCATTTGATTTACAAATGTTGGACATGTACCATGCTATTCTTTGAAGTACCTGTAAATGCAGTACATGCATGTGGTAATCATTCGGTACCATGGTGTATATAAAAGTACCACAAGCACACACATGGAAACACACAGAAATACATACACACTTAAACATACACACCCTATGCTTTCAGATTGTGGGAGGAGTGACAAAGGAGCATCTAACAAATGGGCATCTTGTCCAAAAAGCCAGAAAAATTAGCTATGGTTTGGGAGACGGTCAGAGGGGCCAAGTAATTATGTGATTGTACAGTATCATCCTCCAAATTAGTGCGTCAGAGGTTAATGCCCTTCATTTTGACATCACTGGTGTATCTTCATGGGCAGTTATAAAATCCATAAATTAAACATACTGCCAAGGGGTCAATTACATATTTCACTGGCTATCTTTGTGTTTTATTACTCAGAACTCTCGGCTTGCAGGTGAAGAGGTTTGACTTTATGTTTGATTAAATTATAACAGCCCAATGAAACAGCGCCCATATATTCCAGGGAGGGAAGTCTACATCGCATTGTCTTTTTTTCTTTTCCTAAATACATACTGGAAACTTCTGAGGGTCCTGTCACTCTGTGAGAGTCCATGGGTGTTTGTCAATGCATGTGTAAAGCAGAGAAACAAAAAAAATGCATGCTTAGTGAGAGACACACAGCAGGAATTCCACAGCTAACTGTCACTTCCTCCCCCTTTCTGCACACAGTGTGTCGAATCTGTGTGTATGTGTCCATGGGTGGTTTGTTGCGTGTGTACAATACATATGTGTGTATTGCTTACTGTATGTATGCAGGAAAGAAGCTGACTGTGTATAAATGACCGTGACAGAATGTATATTCTTTGATGTCACTCTATTTTGTGTTTGTGTCACTGAAGCTCAGAGGAAGAAAGACAGAAAGAAAGAGAGAGAGAGAGAGAGAGAGAGAGAGAGAGAGAGAGAGAGAGACAGACTGACAGTAAGCCCTATGTAAATAGAGGATTTGTGTGTTAGCAGACTGAAGTGTTTATAGGCTGTATGAAAACTGGTACATTAAAGAGCAGTGGCTGGGTAAAATAAAAAATAGAAAAATAACAGTCTATTTCATATTTCAGCCCAAATGTGTGTGTGTATACATATATATATATATATATATATATATATATATATATATATATATATATATATATATATATATATATATATATACTGGGTTGGGGAGTAACGGAATACATGTAACGAGTATACGTATTTAAAATACAAACTATAAGTAACTGTATTCCACTACAGTTACAGTTTAAATAATTGGTAATCAGAATACAGTTACATTCAAAAAGACTTTTGATTACTGAAGAGATTACTTTGCATTTTATTGTCATTTGTTTCATTTAATATTTAGTCCTTTCAGATGGAAAACATTTATACATATAAATGTTGCGATCCAAAGTGCATGTGAACAGCAGTGAAACACTTTCTTATGAAGTGTTACATTCATACGAGCAGACAGAGAAGTAAGTTTAAAGTAAGTTTGGAGCAGAAGAAATAGAAATAAACCTTGTGTATATTGTCAGCTTACGCTAAGCTAAAATGCTATTTCTAGCCATTTTACATGCAAGTTACCAGGCACGATCATATTTTTATATCAAGAAAATTCACGTTAGATCATAATTTCTTTTTTTTTTATTAAGACCTTTGATATTAGGGCAAAAATCGTATTCTTGATGATAATTTTGCATTGTTTTCCTGTAAATAATATCTAAAAATCCTTAAAACATGATCATTTTTATTTATCTTGTTTTAGAAACAACACCGCATAAGATATTTAGGTTTTTCAGAGAATGTATTTTTAACATGTGTATTTTGTCTTACTGTACTGGCAGAATTTCTCAAAAACAAGTGAAAAAATGTACCAGTGCTGAAGAAGTAATCCAAAGTATTTAGAATACCTTACTGACCTTGAGTAATCTAACGAAATATGTTACAAATTACATTCTACAGCATGTATTCTGTAATCTGTAGTGGAATACATTTCAAAAGTAACCCTCCCAACCCTGTTTATATACATATAATAATAATAATAATAATAATAATAATAATAATAATACACTTTATTTTATAGAGCGCCTTTAAATGTACACAAAATAAGCAGTACATAGTACAATAATAAAAATAAATAAATAAAGCTTTTCAGCTACAGAGAAATTTAGTATAGGGCACAATCTTGCTATATTTCTGAGGTGAAAAAAACGATGCTTTAACAGTACTCTGTACAAAAGAATCAAATGCAAGACTGGTATCAAAAATGACTCCAAGGTTCCTCATTTTATTTTGAGTCTCCAAAACAGAACCATCAACAAACAGAGACAAAGAACCAGCTTTGAGAATTTGATGACTGGAACCTATAAGCATAACTTCAGTTTTAAGAAAATTATTATTCATCCATGTTTTTATCTCAGAAATACAGTCAAAGAAAACAAACATCAAGGTTTTCACCAGATTTTGAGCGTATATAGATTTGGGTATCGTCAGCATAAAAGTGATAATGGAGGCCGAGCGGTCGTAGCAGATGCCCAAGTGGAGATAAATAAATATTGAAAAGTAAAGGGCCTAAAACTGAGCCCTGAGAAACACCAGTGAGCACAGAACTAATGTCAGACCTGTAACCACCCATAGAAATAAACTGGGGACGGTTAGTAAAATAGGATTTAAAACAGTTTAAAACTGTCCTCGAAAAACCAAAAATTCTTTCAAGGGTAAGTAAAAGACCATGATCAACAGTATCGAAGGCGGCTCTAAAATCAAGAAGGATGAGAATGGAAATTGCCCCTGAATCAGAAGCCATCAACAAGTCATTGGTAACTTTGACCAAAGCCATTTCACAAAGCCGTACTGTGAAATTTACGAAAACCTGACTGAAGGCGTTCAAAGAGGTTATTAATTGTAAGATGATTACACAATTGAGAGGCAACAACACACTCAAGTATTTTTGCCAAAAATGGAAGATTTGAGATGGGACAAAAAAATGTTTAATCATGCACAGGTGTTACAGCAGCAATCTTTAATGCTGCTGGAACAACCCTAGTCTCCAACGAATCATTTATAATACTGAAGATAACAGGGCTCCGAACATCAAAGCAAGATTTAAATAAGCTTGTGGGAATAGGATCGAGCAAGCAAGTGGTAGATTTCACGCTAGATACCTCCGTTGTGAAAGCCTCAGAATCAAGCTGAGAGTATATATATATATATATATATATATATATATATATATACTGTACTTAGTGGTCAACTTTTAAATATTTCAAATGATATTTGACATAGAGTGTGAGCAGCTATGAGATTTCAAAAAGGAAAATATCAATACTTTAAAATTTAGTTTCCTATTACCGTACTGCAAAATTCCCACAAAAGTCTTTTAATAATTTTTTTAAATATATATATATTATTTAAATGGTAACGTATTTATGATCATGGTACTTGTACATTCTTTAATTTAAGCTAAAATAATAATATGACAAGTGGCCCAGTATAATCTTGTAACACTTGAGACATTCTCCCTAGCAGCCACTAGATGTCGATAGAAGAATTAAGACTTTTAGTTTGAATATTGTTTTTGTTTTTGTTGTGTCTCTGTTCTCTGTGTTCCCCTTTATTGATCCCAACTGTGTCTTGTTAACCTTGTTAGTTCTTGTGTATATATTGCCCTCCTGTTCTCTCTGTCTTTGTTAGTTGTTTTCCTTTCATGGATGTAATGGTTTGTTCCATGGTTGAGTTTTGAGTGCTTTATATTTATTTCTTTATTAAAAGCCTGCACATAGATCCTCCTTTTCTCGCCTCATTCCTGCAAACGTTACAGAACAACTGACCAGACTATGGGCTAGCGGCTTGGCATTTGTTGTCTCCCAGACAAGGAGGTGATACCATCAAGCAATGTACAGAGCAGTTCTGCAGTCTCGCCGAAGATTTCAATTGGTGAGATATTTGTCTTAAGGACAGCTATCAGTTCAGACTCAACGAGCAAGTGAAATCATGTCTGCCAGGAGGCAGATGTGATCTTTCATTGGTTGAGTCCATGGACTATGCTTTGAAGCTCATATTCTCCCTTTACTCTGTGGGGTATGGCAGTAATCCCATTCCGCTGCCAGTGCCCACGCCTGCCACGGTCAATGAGCCAGCGCCTGAAGCCTCGTCCGTCCCAGAGCCAGCGCCTGAAGCCTCGTCCGTCCCAGAGCCAGCGCCTGAAGCCTCATCTGTCCAAGAGCCAGCGCCTGAAGCCTCGTCTGTCCCAGAGCCAGCATCCTTGGCCACTGAGGCCATTCCCACAGCAGTTGTCATGGCCATCCAGAAGAGGAGGAGGAGGAGGAGGAGAAGGGCTCCTACTACCCAGTCGCTGCCTGTGCTCACAGCCACGGAGGTCGTTCCCCGGTCGCTGCCTGTGCTCACGGCCATGGAGGTCGTTCCCCGGTCGCTGCCTGCACTCACGGCCACGGAGGTTGTTCCCCGGTCGCTGCCTGCGCTCACGGCCATGGAGGTCGTTCCCCGGTCGCTGCCTGCGCTCACAGCCACGGAGGTCGTTCCCCGGTCACTACCTATGCTCACGGCCACGGAGGTCGTTCCCCAGTCACTGCCTGCGCTCACAGCCATGGAGGTCGTTCCCTGGTCACATTTAGCGCTCACGGAGGTCGTTCCCTGGTCCCTGCCTGCACTCACGGCCACGGAGGTCGTTCCCTGGTCGCTTTTAGTGCTCACGGAGGTCGTTCCCTGGTCCCTGCCTGCGCTCACGGCCACGGAGGTCATTCCCCAGTCGCTGCCTGCGTTCGTGTCCACGGAGGTCGTTCTCCGGTCGTTGCCTGCGCTCACGGCCAAGGAGGTTGTTCCCCGGTCGCTGCCAGCACTCACGACCATGGTGGCCATCGATGGTCCCTGTCCGGTCCCCTGTCCAGCAGCCATCATCCAGTCTGCTGATCTCAGTCCTGAGGCTCTGCCCCCTGAATCTCAGCCTCCCTGGCTGCCAGACATTGGTCCCTTCCTGGAGCAACTTCCCTGGCCAATGGCTCCACCCTGGTCTATGCCTGTCTCTGGGCCCTCCACCGACTCCATGAACTATTTTTTTTCTTTTGTATTATCTTTTATGGAGTGTCATGAGCTGCTCCTTTAGATGGGGGGGGCTCTATAACACTTGGGACATTTTCCCTAGTGGACACTAGAGGTCGCTAGAAGAATTAAGACTTTTAGTTTGAATATTCATTTTGGTTTTTGTTGTGTCTCTCTTTTCTCTGTTCCCCTTGATTGATCCCAGCTGTACCTTGTTAGTTCTTGTGTATATATTGTATATATTGTTCTCTCTGTCTTTGTCAGCTGTTTTCCTTTCATGGATGTAATGGTTTGTTCCGTGGTTAAGTTTTGAGTTCTTTGTTTATTTCTTCGAGTTCTTGATTAAAAACCTGCGCATAGATCCTCCTTCTCTCGCATCATTCCTGCAAATGTTACAGATCTACCCATATTTTTGCCTTTATATATATATTATATATATATATAAAAGGAGGGCAAGTCAAAATGTATTTGTGTTGAGCCCAGAATATTCCTTTCAAACAAGTGAAAAAATATGCCAAAGAATAAGAGAAAAGGTCAAGATTTTAGGTTAAAATATGTGCTGTAGACCTATTATACATATATATATATATATTATATAATTTTTAAAAGCACAAATATTCCATATTGACTTTCCATTTATAAAAATGTCATGCATAATAATCATACAAGAATAAAAAAAAATGTTTAAATAGCTTTAGATTGAGTATAACACTATATCACTGCAGGTAAATGTATCCTATTTTAAGTATGGATAGTTATATTTATTGAAAACAAGACAAAGGCACTGATTATATACTGTATATACAGTATACATATACTGTATATATAATGTTTTATCTTTATTTTTTGCTGTGCAAGGTCTATAAAAGTGCATTTATAAGTGTCTCTGTGTTTCTATGTCCGTGTGTGTGTGTGTGTGTAACACATTTGAGTTTTTTTTTGGATCCAAAGTGCTGTGGTTTGTGTGTTCCCCTCAGACCACATTCCGATTTTTCGACTGCTTGTCGAGATGGAAGTGGTTCTTGGTCTGACTAGAAATATGGGACTCGTACTGGGCCTGTGTTTGTGTGCATATGTGTATGTTTTGGCTGAACACACAACAGTCTAGTGAACAGTGTACTTTGTGCTTGTAATTTAGCAAGTGCATTCTATATGACACTCCACTCTCTGGTTGGGTGTTTGTGTGAGTTGTTTATGTGTGTATGACTGTGTTTAGGCCTCCTACTCAGATGTCATGACACAACTGT
Source organism: Myxocyprinus asiaticus (assembly GCF_019703515.2). Lineage (NCBI taxonomy): Eukaryota > Metazoa > Chordata > Actinopteri > Cypriniformes > Catostomidae > Myxocyprinus > Myxocyprinus asiaticus. The sequence continues at coordinate 42,758,723 of NC_059348.1, read as the reverse complement.
GGAAAATCAGTGTATAGATCTTAAAGCACAGATCCATGCTGAGCCTGGTGTTGCCTCTCACAGGTACTTCCACATACTCCGAAGACAACCGCAGGGAGGAGGCCCTGTTACCCCCCTCCCATCAGGAAGAGCCAGGACAGGGAGTGGGAGGACAGCTGAAAACCCTTTCTACCCTTCTTTGTTGGCGGGAAAGCTTTAAACACACTCTGTCCAGAACAAAACAACCCCACAGTGATCATTTTCTCTTTCTCTATCTCTCTTTCAACCCTCTTTGACTCCGTAGGAACCTCCGTCCAAAGGGAGATCAAGGTATCAGACTGGAGTGCGGATTAGAAGTAAGCATTGGAAAATGAACTGACCCCCAGACCACATTTCCCCACACCCATCCGCAGATTACAAGCCCCTCTGTGGCCAGGGCATGCCATCAATATTATTAATGGCTGCTAAAATGTGGCTACCTCAAGGTCCAGAGCTGAATAAATATCATTAATCACGGCACAATTCAAACAAACAAGACAGATGAGTATTAAAGTACGTACATTCTTTTAGTCAGTGGGGATGAATGCACTGTGTGTGTGTGTGTGTGTGTGTGTGTGTGTGTGTGTGTATACTTGGAAGGAAGATGTGTAACAACAGGGAAAAAGTTAAATATTTGACTTTGAGAGTACAGAGAGTGCAGACACTTTGATGTAGCAGATAACATATAGCATTTTAATATAAATGTTACAAATAACCTCAGTATGGTTTATTCACTCCACTCAATAATCCTAGAGCCCTGAAACAACCCTTAAGTTGCCACTTTGGGTGCAAACTTTGATGGATTGACTTAAAGGAATGATTCACCCTAAAATGGAAATATGTAAGTATTTACTCACGACAATAAAAATATTTATTTGCCTTATAATGCAAGGTAATGGTGACTCTGGTGTAGCACCCCCTTACCTTCAGATTATGTATGGAGGACCTCCAGGTTCGTAGTTTTATGCCTACGTATATAGATGTTGGATTTTGGCCCCCTCTCTGATAACGTTAAATGAAATACTCTTATTAATTATTTGGAAATACTTTAGCTAATTTACCCAAATAAATGTATATTTCAGATTCAAGAATGAATAAAATTATAAAGAATTTAATTTATAACAGCAGGTTTGAATATACCACAAATGAAATCCAAAATAAAAATGTACAGTAGATTTCATTTAAATTGAATACTAAAATTTCCCAAAAAGAAATTAAATACACTTTGTGTGTCAGTTTTAGAGCATTTAAATCTTGTTACAATTTCAGCTAAATAGTTGTTGAATAGTTATTGACACAATAAACTGTACTGATGTCACAATTAACACTCTTTGTACTCAAAACACTTTAAAACTCAGAAATAAAATAAATTACACAGTAACAGTTTATCGTAGTGGGCCCACACACACGCACACACACACACACACACACACACACACACACACACACAGCCAACGCACACACACACCCACCCCGTAGTAGGCCTGTGACGTAGCTTGAGTTCGTGGTGGCCTGAGTAACAGAAACTGACCTCTTCACTCTCCTGAGAATGAAATCAAATAAACAAATTACCTGAACTCCTTTATGGAATACGGTTGAAATCCCTGGGTACCGTGTCAGTTTTCTGCAGCTCACGTGTCCGATGCTCTCCCTCTGCAGACGATTCACTGTATCGCCCACGTAGCCAGAGGAACTCCAAACCTCATGGTGATTTGGAGTGCTATCTGGTCTTCCACAGGTCAATCACCATGATGAAAACCAGAGCAATCTAATTTTTTGGGTCTTTTTTCAGTTATTTTCTAGGATAACTGTAAACACAGTATGTTTCAATGCTCTGCACTGCTAGTGAATGACGCAGCCGCGATGTCAGTGAACATACGTGAAAAATTCAGTTACAACACAAAATACAAAATAGCTCAGTGATATAGTGTTTTACACACGTTCTTGTGTACAGTTCAATGCTTTAATACGATGATCAATCGATTAAATAAACTTAAATAAAACTTTTTTTTACCGGAATATCTCAGCACATCGCTTTGACACATTTGCTCTCCTCGCTTGTCTTTTCTCCTCTCTCCCTTCTAACCAGTCACATCTTACCATTCATATAGCAGGGAGGATCTTAAAAAATAAAATAAAAGGAAACCTAACTTGTTGGTTAAAACCAAACTTTTCTCATGTGTATTACAACAAAACTCTACGTATGATAACGTTCTTAAAGGCATACATACTTTCATACATACATAACTTTCTTTTCACAAATGCATGGAACTTTAGACTCCATTAAACACTTAAGCTCTAGATTAGAGATTTATAACCCAAATACTCTCAAATAGAATTAAATAACTAATTTCACCCTAGAATTATGTTCTAATCGGTTACACTGGTTTCTTAAGCTTGAAATAAAAAAATAAAAAAATAAACATTAAACCAGTGGGTAGCACTGTCGCCTCACAGCAAGAAGGTCACTGGTTTGTGTCCAGGCTCACCCAGGGCCTTTCCACTGTAAAAGTAATCAATATGACTTATGCACTACATTTCAAGTCTTCTGAAGCCATGCAGTCAATTTGTGTGATGAACAGAACAAAATTTAAGTTGTTATTTACTTTAAAATCAAATCATTAATAAACCCTGTAAATCAAATATGATGCCTACGTCAATAACAAGAACATTTTTGGCTCTTGCAACATGATATCATGAAGTTTGGCCACGAGATGCACTGAGAAACAATGAGGTCTGAATGTTTGAGGTTCCAGTGAGGTGGTTTTTCTTTTGTCTTGACAGACTGGAGTCAGTACTTTCTTGCTATAAAGCAAATTGTTTTTCTCACATATAGCAAAGACTATTTTACCACTTGTATGCTGATTATCCTGATAACACATTCATGTCACCTGGAAGATGTCATTTAAGACTTTAAATCAGAAATATGTTTGCTTAAATGTTCCCTGTTGGGTTTTAGAACAACATTAAGCAGATTATTTTCTGACTTTTATTATAGAATGTGTGTAACTGCTGTTTTTAATATGTTTATTAGATGTTTGTGCACAAATATGATGTTTAAAATAGAAAGTGATGATTTCCAAAATGTGCCCGCAATATATACTGTATGTATGTGTACTCACTGGGCAGCCATTGTGTGTCTACCCTGTTGTTAGAGATGGCAAAGTCAGCGTTAGCCAATGAAATACAACTTGTCCCCTCCTGCAGTTGTGTGTCAAAAGTACTGTTGCCGTAACATAGTTGAGTGAAGTAATCAGATGGTAATACCATGGTTCTTTCCATAATGTAATGTCCAGTTGTCATGATAACACTATGGTTTTTATATCCAAAAACCATGCTAATACAAATTAGGGTATAGTTAGCGACAGAAAGGTTAAGAACCATTTTTGAAAAGTCAAGCATATGACTCCTCAGTAATGTGTCCAGTATAGAAAGTCTTTCACTGTAGACTGCTCACCCAAAATTGGACTAAAGAATTTTAATGTACTCTGGCAAATGGGATTTAATTGGAGTGAAGTAGAGGTAAGGAAAGGTGGAGGGAAACAAATGGACTGTAGAAAGAGTCATGTTTCGGAGAGGCATGCTGAGAAGGATAGCCACTATAGCAATTAAATGGAAATTGAACTTTAAGACAGAGCCGAATCAAAAGAGCACATGAGAAACAGTGGAATTTTAAGTCCAAGCAGAAGGAACTACATTCCTTCAAATTGCTGTGGTGGGGAATAAAGACGAAGCAAGACATGTCAGTCATTCTTTGGAGTTGGAGACACTTTAAATCACACTAAGTCCTGTGCTGTTTTCCTCCGGAACTTTTAAGCTTGTTTTATATACAGTAATCATCTTACAGTGCTGTCATAGCAGAGTTGCCTGCTTTTGCTGCTGTTTCAACTTTGATTTGTGATGTTTATTGTTAGCTGTGTAGATACGCAGATGGGTAATGGATATATCTTTCATAAATGTTTGTGGAACAGGACCAATATTCAGTAGGGTTTGTTCAGCTCAAAATTATATATTGTTTTGCCTAAATGTTGTTCCAGACCCGTATGACTTTCTTTCTTCCTTGGAACTCAAGAGGAGAAATTTTAAAGAATGGGATGCAACTCTGTTTTCCATAATGAAAGTGAAGAAGACAGTCCCTTCCATCCTTTTGTGTTCCACGGGAGAAAGAAGTCATATGTATTTGAAACAACAACATGGGAGTAAACGATGGCATTTTTGGCATTTTTATGTGAACTAACTCTATGAGGGGTATTCACACAGGAATTTCCATGAAAAAGTGACCAGAAGGTGACTGTAACCCAAATAACCACACATCACAACAGTGCTATGCAGAAATGTAAGCGCAGCGTAGTTCTAGCGGGAAGACTAGCAGCTGTACATCATCGCAACATTAGCTAGGTAACTCCTTGCCAATCACATGTAAGCCATTGCTTTATAAGTCTGCTCACAATCTATCACACTGCAGTTTCAGTGTGCTTATACGGCAACCTCCACCACCCCACCACCACCAGTTGAGTCTCGTCCTGCACTGGGGTAGGCTCCTCGCCCCTGCCTCCTATCTCCGGCAGGATATGGCGGTTCCAAGTACAACTTCTTCAGTCAAAAGTTTTGAAACACTTACTCATTATATATTATAATTTTTTTTCTTTTTTTTTTTCTTTTTTTCACAGAATAATAGTAAAGTCATCAAAACTATGGAATAACATAAATGGAACTATGGTATTTATGTTGTGACTAAACAAAATCCAAAATAAATCAAAACTGTGTTATATTTTAGCATCTTCAAATTAGTCACCCTTTGCCTAGAATTTGCAGACATGTACTCTTGACATTTTCTCAACCAAATTTTTGAGGTATCACCCTGGGATGCTTTTTAAACAGTATTGAAGGAGTTCCCATCTACGTTGGGCACTTATTGGCTGCTTTTCTTTATTATTTGGTCCAAGTCATCAATTTTAGTTTTATAATGAAATAAATTAATATGGTGGCACAAATATATTTTTGTCTACAAAACTAATTTCAAACATTTAAGCATACGCCTTCAGATCAAAAGATATTTAAGATCATGAGAAACATTTCAGTCAAGTGTTTCAAAACTTTTGACCAGTAGTGTACATCACTTCAAACTTTGAGGCGGATTGGCTACAGCAGCAGAAGACCCCTCCAGGTACCACTACTGTCAGTTAAGAACAGGAAACTGAGAGTGCAGTGGGCAGGCTGGAGGTGGTGGTTTAATGGTGTGGGGAACATTTCTTGGCATACATTAGGCACCTTAATACCAATTGAGCATTGTTTAAATGCCACAGCCTAACTGAGTATTGTTGCTGACCATGTGCATTCCTTCATGACCATGGTCTGCCCATCTTCTAATGGCTACTTCCAGCAGGATAACATGCCATGCCACAAAGCACACGTCATCTCAAACTGGTTCCAGGAACATGACAATGAGTTCAGTGTACTCCAATGGCCTCCACAGTCACCAGATCTCAATCCAACATAGCACCTTTGAGATGTGGTGGAACAGGACATTCACAGCATAAATGTGCAGCCAACAAATCTGCAGCAACTGCGTGATGCTGTCATGTCATCGTGGAGCAGAATCTCTAAGGAATGTTTCCAGCACCTTATTGAATCCATGCCACGAAGAATTCAGGCTGTGCTGGGGCAAAGTGGGGTCCTACCCAGTATTAGAGAGCTGTACCTAATAAAGTGGTCACTGAGTGTATTTTTTGGGGATATATTTAATATTAAGTATACATTTATTGAAAAGATGTTATTTTATATAGGTTACTTTGCTTGTTATGATTTATATGCTGATAATTCCTCCACATGGAAAAAAGCAAGTCCCTTATTTTGAGCTTATATTTCCAGACCAGGTCCCTTTTTTCTTGATAGATCCAGTAACACTGCAACTGGTATATCATCTCCCCTTAGCACAGAGTACTGTTATTTAAAATAATGGAACATTATTTTAGTTTAGTTCAAATCGGTTACCATTTGGAAAAGAGGCAGTGGAATGCTGGAACAGGAATGAAAAAACACAGTTTCTGCTCAGAAACAACTGAAATGAAAAACATTTTGTTTTCAGTCCCTGGTAAGGGCACAGTTAAGATGAAGGGTTTTTCGTGGTTGCTAGGAACACATGGGACGGAAGGGCCCTCCTGGGCTGTTGAGAGGTATTTTTAGAGGAGTGTCTTATCTGAACTCCCAGAGGCCTTAAAGTCTGTCCTTCACCTAGCCAGGTCAGGTGATGAAAAGAGAATTGGTGGGCATCATGGGAACCGAATAGAGTGGTAGAACCGGCAGGGTCGACCGGTGACCTCACGGTGCTGCTGGGTGGCCCGCTGACAGTCAGACATGACCAAGACCACCAGCAAGTCTATTTTCACCAGTCCCTCTCACTCGTTCTTGTTGTCACACACTTAAACACGCACACACACCATCTCACTACTTTGCTTTTAAGTAAAACATGAACACACACCCATATATATCACCTTCATCTCAGAAATATTACATTCCACCTTTTTTTGCTCAGAACAAAATAAACTCACCCATACTTTGATGTATTCTCTGCTAAATAAACACAGATACACTCTCAATTCCACCAAAAATAACCATATTAAAAGCCTCTCTGAAGCTCACAGTAATACTAAAATAATTTGTTTGTTTATCAGCAAGCATGCCAACGCGATTACTGCACTAATTACTGCAGTCGCTGCGTAAAAAATTACCAAGTGCGAGACGGTGCCTCCACTCATGCTGCAATATTCATTTCATAATCATGTTATTACTGTAAACGTGGCTCACTTTATGACAGCAGTAATTAAAAACTGCTCTGATTGCACATATCTGTGGCAGCTTAGCACTTCCGTGCTGTCAGTAATTAACACTGCCGACCCATCTCTCTCTCTTTCTTAATGAAATCACTCAGACAGATCATGGATTTCTCATTCATCTCAGAAGACATTCATCACAAGCAACTAACTTCCACAGCTACTGAACCATGTTAAAACTGTAAGCACAAATCCCTTGCTCTCTTTTTCCCTCCCTTGTTCTCTACAATGCTGAAATCGATAATTTAAGCTGCTAAAAGTGAAGCTGCATTTTTGCCTTTAAGCAATGCTAAGATGTAGCATTCAGCTTGTGCTAGTAAAAGAGGACATAAGAAACTATGTAATGATAGAATGATAAATGAAGGGTTTTCACAGTGTAGCTGTTGTGATTTCTGGCAAATTAAAGCAGCGAGTTGGAAACCAGAGGGCTTTTCCATGTTCCAAGCCCTGCTTTAAAAATCAATACGCCAAGATGAACAGATGGGAGAAGGCACTGTGGAAGGAATTCTTTACACCATCCTGCGATATTTACATATCTAACTAGGTGGCTGATGCTCCAAGATCCAGTCAACTGCTGTCTCAAGACCTCAAGCCCTGCATCTGATGATTTATTAGAGTCTTGGTACTGGCGATACTTCCTACTGGCTGCTTTCCGCCCTGCTTGGCGGGTGTGTGCTGTACACGTGCATGTCCGTTTGCTACTTGGCATGTATACTGTATATGTGTGTGCATGTATGAGTGTGTATGCAGATTTGTATTAATTTCCATTTGTCTTTGTTTGCTTGTCTAGGTGTCTGGGAGTCTGTGTGCGCATATGTCTGTATATGTTTATGCCTTTGCATGCCCGTAACTGAGCACACTCATCTAAATGTAACTTCATGTGTTGGAATGAGACTAGCACAATTGAAACAACAAAATGGCTCACCATCTTCCTGCCACTCTGCCAGCACCTGCTGCTGGTTTGAGTCTCTGTTTGCATGTCAAACTTTACCAGTCATCACCACTGAGCGTGAAACTGACTCGCAGACAAATCGCACAGGATATTTAAATAAAGAGATATGAGACTGCACTGTAATAATTCAAGGTTAGGGTTACCACTAAACGGTCATGGCAGCTTGCTTAGCCCTATAACAAAAGGCAGAATAGAGTATTCCATGACAGATCAGATGTCCCACACTTTGAACAATGGTATACATAAGTCAAAGGTAGAGGTTTTGGAGCTTTCTGGAGTATCAGAATATTGAAATGTATTTTACAGTCATGACTGACTCTCCCTTTCGATCCTCATTCATCTTACGTTTTGCTCCATCCAGTCTTGACAGCTGTGTGGTGTGATGGGACCGACTGTGATGCCTTCACCATTCCTAATGACTCCACTAATATTTGACTTGCTGTAGGACACCCAGTACTTTTACACATTCTATCTTTCTTCGCCAAGGAGCCACTCTGCCACATCTGAAGCTTGCTTTACTGCTGTGGGGTTGTGGCAGGCACTAGGCTGTTATTTAAAACTCTTAAGAGAAAAACAATTAGCAAATAGAAGCCATGCTACTGCAAAGCTTGAGGCCGTATGACGCTCAGTCCACACCACTGTGGGATGTTTGCCAATAGAGGTCTGGAGAAGTAAAGCACCACTGTGTGCAACCGTTTCCTTCATTCTATAGGTGGTCACACTTTAGGATTGTTGATTCTGTAAGTGTGTTAGCGCCTATGGGGTTCGAAATATCTCCAAAGCTCTGAGACCATGGAAAATGAGCAACTGGATATGTAGGAGAAGTTCCTCAAAACAGATGCAACAAACAGCAGTAGAAGCTGAGCTTTTCCTTGACTGTGCATCAGTGTTACATTATTAACAATGTTACAAATTTAATGTTAAGTAGTAACTCACTCAACTACATTTTTCAGTAACGTGATAGTCGCTCAGCTACTTTTACAGTAAAACACATCTTGTTAATATGTAATATATTGCACACACCAACCGAATCTGTGTCAAGCCACGTTGAGAAATCCAATTCGTTTTAGTGGCTTGCGCTCTGATTTAATAAAGGTTTTTCTGTGTACAAACTTGATAGCACATGCAGAAAAAGTCTGAGCTAATCAACTAACGCAGTCTTCAAAGGATTAGTTAAAGGGATAGTTCACCCAAAAATGACAATTCTGTCATCATCATCAGATTTGTATGACTTTCTTTCTTCTACAGAACACAAATGAAATTTTTTTTAAAGAATGCAAGTGAATGGTGACCAGACCTTTGAAGGCCCAAAATTCAGCATAAAAGTAATGTAGTTATCTGAAGCGATATGAGAGGTGTGGGTGAGAAACAGATCAATATTTAAGTCCTATTTTAACTGTAAATCTAAACTTTCACTTCCACATTCTGGTGTGGACGTGATTTTCACTTTCACATTCAGCTACCTACTGGTTGGGGCTGGTCAAAGGGAGACTGATAGTAAATGTGGAGTTACATATTGACCTGTTTCTCATCCACACCTATCATATTGCTTCAGAACATATGGATTTAACCACTGGAGTTATATGGACTACTTTTATGCCTCCTTTATGTCATTTTTGGACCTTCTGAGTTCTGGTCACCATTCATTTGCGGTGTGAGGACCAACAGAGCTGTTCTGCAGAAGAAAGAAAGTCATACACATCTGGGATGGCATGAGGATGAGTAAATGATGAGAGAATTTTCATTTTTGGGTGAACTATCCCTTTAACTAATGTTAACGAATATTGTGAAGTGTTACCATATACAATATAGTTATGTAATTATGAAAATTTTGGCCAACAAGTAGCTTCAGTGTAGTTGGCTACTTTTCAGTAGAAACTTTTTAAAAGGGTAGCTTGACTGTAATTTAACTACTTTAAATTATGTGTATCTTGTTGCTTGGAAAACAACAGTTTCAAAGTAGCTTTCACAACACTGCTGTGCATGTAACATTTACATAAAAACTGCCCAAACTCCATTCGAGTGCCCAATACATTGATAGTTGGGTATCTGATGCTTTAGTTAGGAAAACATCAGGGACTCTATTCTGCTGGTGATTAGAAGCTCTAACGCTATACATTGATTTCTCCTCTACCCAGGGATGAATGGTTGCGAAGACAGAGCAGGGCTGATAGCTTTTTATTTGATTTGCAGAGTTTGGAATCCATTCACACACTCGAGGGAAGGGAACAGGACTCTATCTCAAACAAAAAGGTCTTTGGGAAAATCATGCATAGAGACAGAGAGAGTGAGATATGGGGACCATGATTTATTCCTCATCTTTATCGGAAGGAGGTAGAAGGTTTTATGCAAAACCCTCAGCCAGGTCTTTTGGATGTACTGAAAGATAGGCAAATTCTAACAAAGACATTTTTCTCTCCATTTGATTGCTCTGAATGGCTATAGAAACATGTAGTAACCGTACATCTTTATTGAAGATTGAGACCAGTCAATCTCTTATTTCTTATACTGGACTTAGTCTCATCTCAATCTTAGAGCTGTGGGTGAAATAACCAACTGTGCTGTATTATAAGCTCATGTAAAAGAAGGGATTTGTAGCCCCCCAAGAAGAAGCTGTACTGCCAAAACCTCTCCTTCGGTTCCTTTGTTCGTCTATCACAAACACCCACATGCTTTTCCAGACTGCTGAGCCCATCCTTTTCATTTGGCCTGCCTGCTTTCAACCCTCTTTATACTACATCCTCTACTACATTTTAACCAATCTATCACACGTTCAGTGTTTGTATGTACATGGGATGTACACATTAAAGCAGAGTTCCATAGGACATGTGTGTACATTGTGTGAACGTTTTTGAGAGGTCAGAAATTGGGGCTTACAGCCAGTAGATTGCTGTTGTCTTGTTCGAAGTTGGAAATTACAGACCGCACAGTGTCCCTTGGGGTTTCTGGGTGCACTCTGTCTGAAGATTTGTGTTTGCATCACACAATACAGATGTGTGGGCAGATGCCATCTGGGGCTCGGAGAACAAAACAGAGTGTGGGGGCGCTGCTCAGGGAATTCTGTCAGGAGACCCGAGAATCTAGGAAGGGAATAGAAAATTATCTGACGGTAATCAATCAAAAAAACTGTGACACAAATGACCAAACACAACAGCCCAGAGCAAAGCCTCACACAAATACAACTCCTCTTCTCACTGCTGCCTGTGGCGACTCCCCGCCCACTGGCTATAACGCGATCAATAGGCCTTCAACGATATAAGCAGAAGCCATTGGCTGAGACAACTAAAAGCGAACTGCCTCTTCGCTGGCTAATTGGGCCTTTATGATTGCGCAGTCTTTCGTGCACTTCGAGAAAATAAAACACCATTCTCTTCATCAAACTGAGTGACAATCGATGTTGAGCACCCATCTCGGAACGCCAGATGCTCCATCCGACTTCATTATGCTCGGCGAGATGGTTTCGCCGGAGCAACGGCATCGCCACAAAGCGTCTCGATCATGGCCCTAGAGACAAAGTCCCGAACGTCACCTGCTCCTCAGTCTAATGCTATTAAAAACGAGGGATCCCACAGAGGCCCCAACGACATATGGAAACAAACAAAAACGTAACTCCTCCGGCCTATACATAAACAGGAAATGCTAGCCATGGACATAAAAAAGAAACCTGAATGTAAAAGTACGAAAAGACTGTGCCCAATTCCTCAACTAAGGCAATGGGTAAATAAACCATTGAGGAGCTTCTTGTCTTCACCCAATCTGCAGAGACCACTACAACTTAAAAAAACAAAACAAAAACAGCTAAAGACCAAGCACCTTTTCTTAATCATGATAAAAGCCTGCTTTTATCATTTAATAAAAATCTATTTTTCTCTATTGTTTTGCATTTCCTTGCTGCTCTAGCTTTGGTAGTATTATGGTTTACTGTTAAACCTTGCCATTACACCATTTCTAATATTGTAGAATCCTTTATTGTAGAATCCAATATTGCAGAATACTTTTGATTAATTACTTGTGTTTGGATAAAAGCATCTTCTAACTGAATACATATCAATATAAAATTCAGCTATCATTTACAGTAGAAAGGAACATCATTATCACTTTATTTATTTATTTGTGCAACTATGCACATATTACACTGTATTTTATATGTGTAAAAGCTGAGACATTTACATTGTAGGCTGTACATGAACTTGCAGGTGCATTTCCAGTTGTCTAGCAGTTAAAAAGGATCAGACAATGCATACATACGTTATACTGTATATACATAATGCTGATGGGTGGATGGATGGATGGATGGATGGATGGATAGATTTACATTTACATTTGGCTAATTCTTTTATCGAAAGCATTTACAAATATAGATACAGACAGGCAGACTAGATAGATAGATAGATATATAGATAGATAGATAGATAGATAGATTTATCATCAACTGACAAATCAATGAAGTGCTACAGCTGTTAATGTTCAAAGTATAAACATTGGCTTGGCTCTTTCAGCTCCGTCAGCTTCGAGGGCTGCACCCAATAACTCAGACAGCTACTCTCCCTTGCCGGCCATCCATATGCAAACACACTGTTGTCAAAGTTGTCAACACACAGTCAGCCCCGCCACCCGTTACAGGATGTGGACTGGCTCATCAGGTGGGCCGCATGTAAGTCGCAGCACAGAGCGTGAATGAATCGAAATCAGCTCGATCTGCGAGCATCTGCCGCTATTGATGGAATTCTACAGTGGAAAAAGACACATTTCATCCGCAACTCTGATTGTGGGTGTCATGCAAACGCGTGATTGACAGGGGCCTGAGAGGTCGTAAAGTGTAGGTGTCCATTGGATAAAGGATGAAGACATAAAAGGTCCTATAATAACGTGTGGTTTTGCTTTGCAGAAATGGACCTTATTCAGGGTAACGCCATATTTGAATTTTGAAGGGAATGAAAATTGTGATAGACTTGCATTCTCTTCAGTGGGTTGAATTATTGTTTAAATTGGTGTTGATCTCCAGCTGACGAAACACTGAGAAACGTAATGCTTTTTTATGTCCTCTCAAAACCTCGTTTTTATTCCCGTCAAAAATTAAACATTTCTCTCAAAGGTCTTTAGGCCTGCTTACTGAAATTGTAAGATTTAAGCGCTAAAATTTACATCAGGATGCAACAAAAGTCGATTTACATGTAAAGCGTTTTCATGCAACCTTAAACATGCATTAATTGAATTATTGTTTTATAGTAAAATACTGTAGCCTAAAATGTCTATTAATAGTATACTCATTGATTAAAACAAATTATAATAAATTAAAAATAGTCTATTTATACTTTACCGATTGGTAACTCTTCACTTTGTTGAGTGTTGTGGGTTTTAGAGGGATTGATTGCAAACACTAGACGGCGCACTTGCTCTTCCCACTATTGGGACCGTCTAACTTCACTTCAGGAATTGTAAGATCAATGCCGTTTTGTGTATGACGTATACAGCAATAATAATTATGATCAGGGTATTTCCCATATATTATAAACCATGTTCTGCAGGCTATATAAAACAGAATTTGCATTAAAAATAGCCTCTCTCTCTCTCTCTCTCTCTCTCTCTCTCTCTCTCTCTCTCTCACACACACACACACACACACACACACACACACGCATGCACACATACACTTTTACACACATAGCTACGCGTAGGTTTATAAAACGCAAAAGCTTTTTTTTTTTTTTTTTTTTTATTTAAAAAAAATAAAAAAATAAAATTAAAAAAAAACGTTTTCTACTTATACATTCTTCAATTACCATGTAGGCTACCTGACAAATGGGCTGGCTATTTACCCGGGCGGACAGTCTGTTGACATTTAGTGTCTCGCTGTGACAGCCGCGTCAGGCAGAAAAGATCCGCCCCTTGGCGTTGTTCAGAGCGCTCTATGCATCACTCTCAAACGCTTATTCCACTGGGATAGACGCAACTTCGGTCCGTGCGCGGAGCGAAGGAGACGCATACCGAAATAACACCAATGGCTGCGCTTGTGTTCACAGCGACTTTTGCGCTAACAGTTTGGATACCGACTTTCGCATTAACCGCACGGGTCTACCCTCCTAATGAAGGTAAGGACTTGCCAAACCGACGGAGTAAACATTTATCCAAGAGTTGTTTTTTTATTTGGGGTTACGACTTGAGACGGTGTAGACTGCACACTATTTCTTTATGCCATCTGGGTTTTTTGGAACGTTGTCGCGTCAGCGAAAAAGGAATTACATATATTTTACATAAAGTCCCTTTGGGCATCTCCAAGTGTCTATCGTTTCCAAATCCGCAGACCTAATCGAAGACTGGGCCGCTGTTTTCATCAAACGAAGTTCAGTCAAACTCGGACTCTACTGGGACTGAACTAAACTGGTTCAACCTATTTCTGATTTTATTGGAATGCACACAGTCAAGTTTTTTTTTTTTTTTTTTTTTCTTCATAAAATGCGCACGGACGACAATGGAAAATATACCGTAGGCTATTGGTAACGGCGGTATTTTGACGGCAACTTAGGTTTTCGCGACGATGTTTATTTCTGTGGAGTGTTGAACGAAAATGTACGAATTTCGTGTATCGTAATCAACTGAGACGCGCAAAAGATAAATGAAACATGCATTTCAGTCTAATTTAACGGTCTCGGTTAAACTCTTGGAACTATCACTTTATACTGACTGCACGCATTTAATTTACGAATTGGAGTATGTTATAGCAACATTTTGGGGGGTATTAGCCAATATATATATATATATATATATATATATATATATATATATATATATATATATATATATATATATATATATACAACATCCGAAATTTAAGAGAGCTCTATTAGAATGAGCGCTGCAGTCAAATCTGCATTCGCAACGAAGCCAAATTGAACTGCTTATTTAAACCACTGGTGAAACTGATTCTGTAACGCTTAGAATTATAGAAGAATAGAAAATAATAAAAAATATACTGAGTATTACACGTCTTCATATTCCTTCATATTTGCGCTGCACATTCATTACCGGTCTCAAATGACTTAATTGTGCCTGCAAAACTCGGCTTGTAGAATATTGCTTAGCACAATGCATTATAAAGCAACCCTATAAAATATATACTTTGGCCAAATATTCGTCTGAATTATTTAACCATTCACAATACACTTATTATAAAGCAAACGGATATCTAACGTAAGCCTAAATCAGTTAAGGCTACTTCGAGGAAATTAGAAAAAAAAATAAATAAATAAATAAAAAATGAAAAATGGGTGCAGTTCGGAACAAATAGTGTAGCAACAGAAACAAGTTGTGACTTAAGATTTATTTTGATCTAGTCATTATGGATGCTGGACGTTGATCATCCATCATCAGTGACTCATGGCATCTTGTCTCTCCGCAGTGACGCTGCTGGACTCGAGAACTGTTCAAGGCGAACTGAAATGGGTTGCGAGTCCGACGGAAGGAGGGGTAAGTCCACAGGCACAGAGGAAAGAAAATGTTGTTTTTATTTATTTAATTTTATTTATTATTATTATTATTATTATTATTATTATTATTATTATTATTATTTTACGTGGAAAAACATTTATCTACAACTTACAATCCTCAAAGCTGTTAAATTAAAACTTTGTCTTGGAAACTATACACATTGAAAAAAACAAAACAAGACATTAAAAGACAACACTTATTAATCTTGATTAATACTAATTTATAAATAAAAAGTTGTTTATTGTTGGTTCATGTTAGCTCATGAACTCATGTTAACATATACAACATTTATTGGTATTAAATGTATTAGTTGGCCTGTATGTTGGAATTAAAATATCTATAGAATAGTCATTCATACATATAGAATGATGTATGTGTGTATGTATGTATGTATGTATGTATGTGTGTGTCTGTACGTATGTGTATAATTAGTTTTATTTTTTATTATTATCTATGTCTTGCAGCTGTTTTGTTTTTGTATTGTTGTACACTGGACGCTCCTGTCACCAAGACAAATTCCTTGTATGTGTAAGCATACTTGGCAATAAAGCTCATTCTGATTCTGATTCTGATTCTGATAGATTAGTAAGTGTTGTAAAATTATTGTTCATTGTTCACTTTACATTTTACCGACAAATTAAAGAACCTTTTTTGACCACAGCAGAACTGGACTGTAACCCAGAGGACTGTACAGGGTATTATTGAGGCCTTGCGATGTGCCAAAAACCACACAGAAAAGTGATGGAAAACAGCTTAAGAGGCAACACACTGCATTCGTTTTTGGATTGAAAGGATTTAAATGGCACACAAAGACTAATTATGACCTACACAAACATCTATAATTACAAATCCCGACAAATGAAATGGCATCGTTCTTTATAATTTGATGCTTTACGCAGGCTGATGAGTTTAAGTCCTTGTACTCAGGATAATACATTTTCAAATTATATGCTTTTAAAAATGCTAATATCTTTAGGTTATTTATGGGTTGTAGTCTAAGAATGAGTAGGCCTATAATGGAAACATATAGTATACTGTAGGCCTACCTGTCCTGACATCTTACGTGTTGAGAATTTGATGTTTTTCGGTTCATGCACCATCGTGGCCTATACATTTTTCTTTGGAGAGGCCAAAAGAAAATATTTACTTTAGTTTCAAATTACAGTTTGTAAAAACGAATCTCAGACTGGACCAACAAAAGCATATTTTCTTATAAAAAGGTTACTTTGGCCCCATTTAACATTAATTAATTGTATTTTCTGTACATGTAATCAATGTAATATGGACGTTGCCAGTGTTGCCAATAAAAATAAAATAAAAAAAAGCCTAAAATTGCATTTATTATGGAAAGAAAAACTTTCAATTATGTAGCTATGTTTGCAATATCTGAAGTGATCTTGGAACATTGTGTGAGGCAAATTATGGGCTCCATTTGATCAGGGATTCATTTAGTTACAGCACAATTAGGCTTCCTTGTTCAATCGGCCTGCTCTCTCTCTCTCTGTGCCAGCTTTGGTTGGTTTCAGGTTTAATGCTGAACTTGGTATTTGAGAAAATGTGGTCCCCCTCCACTGTTGCTTTATCTCATCAACCCAGTTGATTGACAGGGTCCCGGCAGAGCCCCCCTCCCTCGTGCGTTCGGGCCAAATGTACCGCTTTATCTGCGTGACAGCTGGGATTTCTACACTTTCTTCTTACAAAGACTAAAAAAGTGAGAAGAAAAGAAAGCATCATGGATCATGACAGGCCTTTTCAAAACTTTCCTTCATTCCATACATCTCATTTTAAACTCTCACCAGCAGGAAGCATCAAATTCTTAGACCGCATAGTAGTACAGTGGACTAATATGGGCTTAAACGTAACCAGGAAGTTACGCGGTGCATTTTTTAGAATACGTGTAAGGGTTTCACTAATGCTTTATTATTATTGTCTAAAACAATTGTTTTGAAACATTTAGGGGCCTTAAAATTTACTTTAAATATTACTGTTCAGAAATGGTTGTAGACTGTAGTGCATACCCAGATTTTTAAGTAGATACCACAGCCATTTATCTAAGATTTAAGGAATCATATTATCCTCATTTTGGTTATCAAACAATGTTCTTCTTTATCTCATATCTACAACAAGATCTTTAAGTCGCCATAAAGTTTCCAAACAATAGAGTTTATTTGCACTGCAGTGTAAAGTTTAAGTATTTAAAACTTGTTTTAAGCTCTGGAGCAACGCTTGCAGATAATAAGTAAACAGAAGCTGACAGATGTGTGATTAAATTCTAATCATCATACTGTAATCAAAGGAATCATTGCATTATTGCAGTTGTTGGTCTGTGGAATATCTCCAGCACTGGGCCTGGAATTGTGTGCACCTGCAGAGACAAAGTCTTGCTTGATACTTAACTCTCTCTCTATCTCGGTTTCTTTTTCTCAGTGGGAAGAGGTGAGCATCATGGATGAGAAGAATACGCCAATCAGGACGTACCAGGTATGCAACGTAATGGAACCCAACCAGAACAATTGGCTCCGAACAGATTGGATTCCCCGTGGCGGAGCCCAGCGCGTTTACATCGAGATCAAATTCACCCTGCGTGACTGCAACAGCCTGCCTGGAGTCATGGGAACCTGCAAGGAGACCTTTAACCTCTACTACTACGAGTCCAGCAATGACAAAGAGAGGTACATCCGAGAAAACCAGTTCACCAAAATTGACACCATTGCTGCCGATGAGAGCTTCACTCAGGTGGACATAGGAGACCGTATCATGAAACTGAACACAGAAGTGCGGGATGTGGGAATTTTGACACGGAAAGGCTTCTATTTGGCCTTCCAGGATGTCGGGGCCTGTATTGCTCTAGTGTCCGTACGGATCTTCTATAAGAAATGCCCCCTCACCGTACGCAACCTGGCCCAGTTTCCAGACACCACCACAGGGGCGGACACCTCATCTCTAGTGGAGGTACGTGGATCTTGCGTGGACAACTCAGAAGAACGGGAGGTCCCAAAAATGTACTGTGGAGCAGATGGAGAATGGCTGGTGCCTATTGGAAACTGTTTGTGTAACCCTGGCTATGAGGAACATGGCGGATCTTGCCAAGGTAAGAGCCTGGATAACTCACTTGCTCAAGTTCTTAAGTTCCTTGTGGCCGGAGTTTAAAGAAATGCGTCCATTGTGATTAGAAATGTATGCACCTCCCGCACGGAAAACAAAAAAGTAAAACAAACCCCAATCGCCGAGCAGCAGTATGTTTTATAATTTAAGGTTGCAAGGTGAGAGAACAATGAGATCATTATAACTGAAGCTGGCCTGGATGCACTTTTCCCCACAGGGATGTTAAAGTTTACTCAGATGTAGAAAGCTGGCCACTCAGCGCATCACTGTGGATTAAGCGAGCATTGCTATTCGAGAGGTATGGTTATGATTATGAATTGCTCTGTTTGATATCAAAACACCTCCCTGCAGATTTGCGCATGAAAAATGTTAGCGCTAATTATTTTGTTGGAGCAACAGCCATGTGGTTTATGTGCAGAATCCACTTAATTAGATAATGGGAGAAAACTCTCACGCAGACTTTTGCTTTCTCACTATCTCTCAAGAGCATGTGTGATGGTTTTCAGTTCACATTAAAAGGAAAGACGTAATTGGCGTAAGACTGACAGAGCTAGAGTGATTAAAGAAGAAAAGGAGAGTATCAGATAGATTGCTTCTGTCACCAGAGGGCCGTTCCTCTCTCTGTGCTGGCTTTTGATTCCCAGTGTCCATAGTCAGGCCATACAGCACTAAAGCGGTGATATAGTGTTTGGGGTAATGCTGAGGTCAGTGCAGGCAAAAAGGAAGAGCCAGAGGACATGTAGACAGTTTCAACACGCCCCTTCTTTTTTGTTGGTAAAACAAAACGCATCTGGTCCAGGAGAGGATCATCGCTTGAGCAGGGTGATAAACGGCTGACTGGCCAGTCCATTGGCCTTTATTTATGAGTGCTATCTCAGCGGGCTAATTGCATGACAAGTACGGGCTGTAATTTAGGGTTTCTGCGGGCCAAGGCAGGCAGGCGACATTCACCATGGGCGGTCTCACAGTGGATGTACTTGTGTGAGTTGTTAAAGGGGTACACTGGGAAAGGCCATTCTCTGGGATTGGGCAATTTCTCTAGGTCGCTCTTTTATTAGCAGAGCTCACTGGCAGCGACCGGGTTCCCCACTCGTTCCTTTGCTTTCTGTGACTCTCCCTCTGCTTCTCTTTTGCTGTTCAGCTATGATGAAATAAAGGCTGGAATTTACTAGGCACAGAAGGCCATTTCCACACAGAGACATTTTGTGGAACCGTCAACCTAAATAACTTTAGGGTTTGCAATATTGCTGAAACAATTAGTCGATGTTATCAACAACATCGACAAAAAAAATTGTCAACAAAAATTTTCATTATCGAATAGTCATTTGATGTAATTTAACGTAACATGAGATCGCATTAAACTCTAATGATGATGCACGAGATCAGCACTGCAGTTCGCGGCTGACTGAGGAGAGGAAGAATTACACAGCTCACAGTCCAGATGCACTCTAAACTTTCCAAACAGCTTCAGGTGATGTAGATCGTAAAGTATGAGGGAATTATAATGCAAAAATACAAAATAAGTAAATACAGAAGCACTCTCGTTGTGGAATAAGTGGAGCTGGAGCAAAACTTGCTTGTCGGGCGCCTTTAAAGGAAACACCCCGGCATTACATCTTAAATGCATTTATATTTAATGTGTTATAGCTTTATAAAAGTTCAAATAATATGGAAGCAGGTCATGTAAATAACTATAAACTCCAAAACTGGTATTTCTCTGTGCGTTCAGCACCTCTTCTATGAGTTGCGTGAAGTGTCCCAATCTAAGGGGGAGAGATTGAAACTGCACCCGGCTGAGGCACTCTCTGTCGCTGGGATGCTCATCCCTCAAGCGTGCAAGCTTAATGGAGCTAAATTATAACGTGGTGGCTCGCGACTTATTGTATCATAATATATGTCACTGTGCATTTCTTATCGTGAAGAAAATTGGCAATACGCAGATTTATTAATAAGAGAGAGTTTGTTTTTTGTGAGTTAAAGATGGCTTGAAGTGAACAGAAAGGTGAGAGGGTAGTCTTTGCCCCATTATACACTGCAACAAAATAAGTTTTTGATTTGTTTTTGTTTTGGCTTGTTTTCCAATATAAATATCTAAAACTCCTTTAAAACAATGTACATCGGGGGGCCTGGGTAGCTCAGGTAAAATACGCTGGCTACCACCCCTGGAGTTCGCTAGTTCGCTAGTTCGAATCCCAGGGTGTGCTGAGTGACTCCAGCCAGGTCTCCTAAGCAACCAAATTGGCCCAGTTGCTAGGGAGGGTAGAGTCACGTGGGGTAACCTCCTCGTGGTCACTATAATGTGGTTTGTTCTCGGTGGGGCGCGTGGTGAATTGAGCGTGGTTGCCGCGGTGGATGGCGTGAAGCCTCCACACGCGCTATGTCTCCGTGGCAACACGCTCAACAAGCCACGTGATAAGATGCGCGGGTTGACTGTCTCAGACGCGGAGGCAACTGGGATTCATCCTCCACCACCCGGACTGAAGCAAATCACTATGCGACCACGAGGACTTAGAGCGCATTGGGAATTGGGCATTCCAAATTGGGAGAAAAAGGGGAAAAATCCCAAAAAAAACAACAACAAAAAACAATGTACATTTACTTAAGGAACTATACTGCGGAAGAAAAATTGATTATTTGAGAATGTTGAATATAAGATTAAAAATACAAATATTTAAAAATATCCAAAAATCCTTTAAAAAATATGCATTCACCTGAGAGGCAGCATATACAATATTTAGACTTGCTTTTAGAGAATAGATCTTGAATATAAGTATATTTTGTCTTTACTGCACTTGCAGAAGTATAACCAAGTGAAAAAATACACTTATATACATAACACACTTATATTTAAGACTCATTCGCTTAAAGCAAGTCTAAATATCTTATATGTTGCTTCTCAAGTAAATTTATCTTGTTTTAAGGATTTTTAGACCATTTTAAATGGAAAACAAGACAAAAACACTTGATAACAATAGGATTTTTTTGCAGTGAATTTCTTTACTGAATAAAACTTAATAAGAAGTTTTTTTTTTCCTCTTTAATTCAGTGAATGTCAATTAGAGGTATTTTTAAAAGATGATTTTGTCCTCTTTATCTTTAGTAAGCATGTTTAATACAACCTTTTAAGTCGGGGCACAAGCTGAATAATCAGTTAAGAGCTAATGATTAATCGTTGCAAAAATCGCAGAATAGTCAAATAATCATTCTCATAATTGTTAGATTAATCGATTATCAAAATAATGTTAGTTGCAGCCCTAGTTTGCAACGATGATTTAATTACTTTGACATACTTGGAAGATGTCACTTTTTTTTTTTTCTCCCCAATTTGGAATGCCCAATTCCCAATGCGCTCTAAGTCCTCGTGGTGGCGTAGTGACTCGCCTCAATCTGGGTGGCGGAGGACGAGTCTCAGTTGCCTCCACGTCTGAGACCGTCAATCCACGCATCTTATCACGTGGCTTGTTGAGTGTGTTACCGCGGAGACGTAGCACGTGTGGAGGCCCACGTTATTCTCCGCGGCATCCACGCACAACTCACCACGCGCCCCACCGAGAGTGAAAGCCACACATTATAGCCACCACAAGGAGGTTACCCCATGTGACTCTACCCTCCCTAGCAACCGGGCCAATGTGGTTGCTTAGGAGACCTGGCTGGAGTCACTCAGCATGCCCTGGATTTGAACTCACGACTCCAGGGGTGGTAGTCAGGGTCAATACTCGATGAGCTACCCAGGCCCCCGGAAGAGGGCGTTTTTAACATTTCTGAAATATAATTTCTGCATTGGCAACTGCAGTCACCAAAACTTTACAGATTTAATTTCCCACTTCTCCACATCAATTAAAAACCCCTACAAAGTCCCAAAAGCTGATATTGTATTTCAAGATTTCTGGGCACTTGCGTGTTGTTTAAATGGAAAAGTTTGCAAACAGTGGATATTTGATATTGTTTAATGTGAAAAGTGACCAATAAAAAAGAAATCACACATGAAGTATTTGGAGCCTGCCTTTAGTGAAAAAAAAGATGTTGTCTTTATCTCCTTTTTTTATTAAAGAGATGTTTCGTGTTCAGTACAAGTTAAATTCAATCGACAGCATTTCTGGTATAATGTAGATTATCACAAAAAAAAAAACATTAACAATGGATGTGAATTGGGCCAGTCCATAAACATTAAAATACACACTATTTCAAAAGTTTAGCCACAAGACATTAATATTATACATGTTAACATGGTTTTAGTGTGATTAAAAACCAGCATGTTGTCATGGCAACAAAGATGTAATATTGGCTACATCCTTACACTGATAATGTTAAGAAGCGATGTTACCACACTAAAATCATTTTAACATGTTTATTGTTAACGTCTTGTGGCTGTACTTTGGAAACAGTGCGTATTTTAACATTAATAGACTGGTTCCATTCACTTCCATTGTAAGTGCCTTGCTATAACTGTGATTTTTGCTTTTCTATTTAAAGAAATGAGGAACGAGTCAAAATTATTTTCTGTGGTAATCAACATTATGCCACAAATGCTCTCAGTTGAGCTTAACTTGTATTGAACCCACAACATCCCTTTATCCATGGGCCTGTCATCATTGCCTGATTAAGCCATCAAATGCTGTTTTCAGATAGGCAACAGGGAGTTGCTTCCTGTTTCAAGGGGGTTCAAAAGGTGGCTTTCTCTCCCAGCATGGAGATGAGAGTCAGTCTGTTTAATAAGTCCATGCATGCAGCTAAGGCCTTGGTAGGGACGCCAAGGTTCACCTTCAATGTGAGGGCGTAGGAGAGGGCGAGAACTTTCTAAATGGGGCGTCCCTAGGACCTTGTGAAAAAAGCCCATTGAGGATAAGGTATACAAGCCCCATACCCCAGAACACATCAGTGGGACCCTTTCCCCAATTTTTTGAGAGGTTGGGATAGGGGAAGGGGGTGAGAGTGGAGGAACACAAGACAGGGTCAGGGGTGACCCCTGGCTTTATCCGCCTCCCAGGGGTCATGGATGAGATTTATTAAGATGTCAAAATTTTGACAGCTGCAGCCTAGACGGGCAGGTCCAAGTATAGAGGAGTGAGAAAAGGCCACAAAACAGCCACCTTTTGGTTGGTGAATGGAGCTGAGATGAGGCTAGAGGATTTTGCGCCTTTTTCTTTTTTATAAGAGTTTGTTGTTTTCTCACTGCTCATCTGCTGTGTTGAGTAGGAGGTGAGGACAGAGAGGAAATCTCTGCTTGGTAGTGGGCGTCCGACAAGCTGGAGACATGTAAGTGCCCGCTGAGGTGCTAGGCTGCAGTGGGAGAACGACAGCCCACTCTCAGTGTTTGTAGTGAAATAGCACATCGACATGTAGAAAAATTCACCCAACCAGTCTTAAAGGGATTGTTCACCCCAAAAATTAAAATTTTGTCATTATTTAATCAACATTATGTTATTGCAAACCCGTATGACTTTCTTTCATCTGCGGAACAAAAGGAGATAGGAAGAATGTTAGTCACCATTCATTTTGATTGCTCTTTTTTTCCATACATTTCTACCTATCTCCTTTTGTGTTCCACGGAAGAAAGTCATACAGGTTTGGAACAATAGGAGTGTGAGTAAATGACAAGCAAAACAAGCCAAACTAGGGATGCACAATATATTGGTGGCCATATTGGTATTTGCTGCTAAATGTGAATTTTAAAGTTATCAGTTATCGGTCCGATAAGGATATTTAGCCGATATATTAAAGCTGATAAATTATGGCTTTTTCAGGCACATGCTACTCACCATGTGGGTTTTGATTGATGCCTTCTGGCTTTGCTTTGGAGGATCATACTGGATCTGAGTAAACAGTATTTCTTTATGTCATGCATTTTGTTTCTTTTCTTTTTATATGTTAAAGCATATTTTTGTGTTTACAGTGAGTTTGAGACTTGTTTGCATTCCTTAGTTTTGTCTTTTCACAAGTTTGAATCAAGTGCAATGCACTGTATTTATAAAAGTAGCTCACTCGTCAAATTCATTTTAAATTGTAGAGTCATTATGCTTTTTTTTTAAAGGAAGTTGGCCAGAGGAATGTGCAATGTCTTTATTTAACTGGTTCAAAGTAGGCTACATGTGGTAAATGATTTAAAAGTTTTTGATATTTCTTGCAGGTTCCTTGTTTTCTGCAATTGAAGTTGTTTTAAAATAAAAACAATTACTTTACATGATTGATTTCATTAGAAGTGCTCCTTTATAAGGTGTGCCTTTTGTTTGTGTAACCAGACAGACAAAATGTAGATTTCTATCCAGATTTAGATTTATCAGCAAATATATCTGCTATCGGCCACAAATATATCCACTGAATTATCGGTTATCGTATCGGCCAAAATTTCCATATCGGTGCATCCAAAGCCAAATTACTGATACACTAAGTACACAAACATATCATGGCATTACTGCAAAAATATACCATAGATAAAACACAATGATGCCACCATGATGGTAATACCATGTTATTCTTTGAAGTGATTTACAGCACCATTTAAGAACCATGGTATTTGATTATGGTAATCAAATAGTACCATGGTAGGCTTTATAATATCATTATAAAGTAACATGGTATTACTCTTTCTGTCTGATACTTTCACTGAACCATGGTTCTGCCACAGTACTTTTTTAAAGGGTGTTAATGTAAAACAGACTAATGAGCTGCATTTAAGTAATTAGAAAGAAAAAGGTTTTTGAAATTGGCTATAAAACTAGAGCATGATGGGAAAGTGTGATAATTTGAAACATTGACCTTTGAATAAGAACAGACAGTAGCTTGTGTAACTGGAAGAAAAACGATGCTTGACAAGACATTGTTTATGTATGAAACCCGAGATAAACCCTCAAGAGAACAGAATATGTATCGACTTTACTGTGCAAAAGCACATTTTATTTCTAATCACACATTAAGCAAATTGATCTACTTAAGCAGAGATATTGATTGGTCTTCTCATGTGTTATTGTTGAGGTACAGCTTTTCTTGTGTATAAACATGGCTCTTTAGTGGTGTTTTGTCCATGTGTATACTTTTATTAAAAGGCAACACACAGTTTTTGTCTTTTTTGAGTTAGGGCTGAAATCAGGTTTCTTAGAATATGATTTAAAACCAAGTAACATTGAAGCCATTTTTCTCAGTTTCAGTCAAGAGTCCTTTCAAGGCAAGTCAGTCCACTCGGCGGCCATCTTGGGAATGCTCCCAGGCAGCTATTTTCTATGGATACAAATGATTTAAAAGTACAGCTCCTATCCACTTGAAATGGGGAAAGACCTGGCTGGAGTCACGTAATTCCAAAACGGTGTGTCAAGATTACGATCAAAGAACATATTTCAAATCAGCAGTAAAATCCGACAACAATGATATCATAAATTGTGCTTCTTTAGCTTTTTTCAGGCTGGTCTAGCTAATGCACATGTGCATTTTCAAGATGACTGATTGTCAACGTTTGTAACTAAAAGGTGATTGGCTGTTTTACCCTTTTCCACATCTGCCATATTGGGCTCCCATTCATTTGAATGCAGGTGGCCTGTCTTGGGATAAACAGTCTTTGGTTTCAGTGTTTCCGTAGTCAGTAGTGAGGGTTTGGGTGGTTGGAGGTGAGATGGCTGGTGGACTTCAGGGCGCTCAATTTTTTGTGTGGGCACGTTGTGCCGCCCCCAGCAAGATGTCGCCCATGCCTAAATCCGCACCTGTCCGTAGTGACTACAGTTTGCCATTGTAGGGCAGTATATGTATGTGCCAAATTAAAAAAAAGCTTGCGTGTGTACCTCTTTGCTGTCATAATTATGGGCAGGTGTAGGAGACTCATCATCCTCAGTTGTGCATCATTTTTGCTTTTTTTTCTGTTTAACAAAAACCAGTGCCTGCCAAAACACTCCTACCAATGAATATTCATCGCTTCCCTTTTTGCTTTTGATGGCAAGCACATATGTTGATTCTTGTCACGATCCTCCTCAGTTCTTCCCTATGCGCTCCTGCAACGGCCAGTGAATGGACTGTCAGCTGTTCCAGGAAAGAAAGATGGAGAGAAAGAGAGAGGAGATAGAGAGACGTGCCCTTTGATATCAAACAAATACGTCATTTGCATATTTCATGTGTCCATGAAATGCAAAACCACCAAACTTCTCTCTCAAAGACAATGGGCGGCTCGTCCTTTCAGAGAGAGCGAGTGAAGGTTGGGTCTATCCTCTACACCCTGTGATCATGGCAGCGTGCTGTATATGTATGAAATCATTTGGATAATATGATTTGGATGATTAAATACATTTTAATTTTTTTTTTTTTATCATCAGTTAACATTTTGCTAATTTTCGCCAGTCGACAGCACAATGATATGTCAAAAAATCCACCCAACACAAGACAGTTTTCAGCTCTCAGCAAATATGTCACACTTGAAATACACCTCATACTAGGTGTTATGGTATTACTGTAAAAATATACCAAGATACTATATTTTTGGACACTGCTGTGGTGGTAATACCATAGTATTTTTAATTACCTTACAGTTCCATAGGGTAAGTTTACCTAAAAATTCTAATTGGAATAAAAATTCTGCCATTTACCCAATATACTGTAATAGGGTAATCAGATAGGACCATGGCAGACTGCAAAAAAAAATTTTTTTGTCAGATAACCTAAAAAAACATCTAAATTAATTGAAGAGAACAGGCGGCTAATTTTTTATTGAGAGTGAGTGAAGTTTTGGTCACTTTGTGGTAATGACAACATACTGTGTACGTTTGAAGTCCTTTAGATTATATGATTTGGATGATTAAATACAGATCTTTTGAATCGTCTGAGTCCTGACGTTTTCAACAAAGCAATCTTCACATGCTGAGTTCAATCACTTAAGTGCGTCTGAATCTCTCTCTTTCTCTCTCTGTATGTGTGCTATTGCTTGCTCATGTGTGTGTTGTTCTCCTTGACCTCTTCCTGTCCATCATCATTCGGTGTTTCCATACGTAAACTCCCCTGACAGCTCGCAGCCCTTCAGTTGTCATGTTGTGATAGATGCACTGGGTGCAGAAATTGGCCTGAAGGACAGAACTGGTGTGAAGGGTGAGAGACTGCCTCCTCCCAACCGAACTGTTAGCACCCATGCTACCATGCTAATGCTAGCTTAGGATGAAGTTGCGCTGAGAAATGTCCTGACAACAGATTACTATGGAGAAAACTTTTGGTTCAAATTTCAGAAACATCCCCAGCTGAAATTTTTGATTGTATTAAGACTTTCTCTGAGGTTTGTTCTAAACAAAGTTTGGTCTGAACCAAAATCTAAAACGATATTAAAATTTCTTTAATACTTCTGGAGTTATATGAACTCCAATAAAAAATAAAAAACACAATAATAGACCTACTGAATAATGATTCTGCCACCTTTCTAAATTTTTTTTTTTTCTTTCTTATCTGTAGTCTTGCTCCAAATCATAGTTGAAAATTGACTTTTTTCCCCCTCTCTACAAAATAATGGATTACTCATTAAATATTGATCCATGGCATTTAATATTTTGGCATCAGAAAAAAAAAAAAAAAAAAAAAAAAAATGACACTGAATACCATATATTAATGCTATGTTTTTTGTCAGGATATGTTTCACGGTAATATCATGTCATTTTTACATCTGACTTTGAGTACTGTGTAAATACCATGGTATATGAATAATTTAATCATTCAGTGGTACACTACATGGCCAAAAGTATGTGTGGACACACAGGTGTTCAGGGGGGTTCAAATCTGTGCTGTCTAGTCAAGTTCTTCCACTCTTGATACAGTAAACCATTTTTATGGACTTTGCTTTGTACACAGGGGCATTGTTTTGCTTGAACAGAAAAGGTCCCTCCCTAAACTGTTGCAACAAAGTTTGATTCACGCAATTTTCTAGAATGTCATTGAATGGCGTAGCATTAAGATTTGTTTTCAATATAATTACTGGAATAGCCAAGCATGTTAATAAGAATGGGGTGTACACATGTACATTTGGTTATGTAGTGTTTATATCAAGCTAACATGGTATTGCCATCTGATACGATCACTGCACCGTGGCACCACTTTAGAACGTTTTTTGTAAATAACAATTTTTGGATAGTTTCTGCTTAATTCATTTATTTCAGTGTCCTTGATAAATTCACAAAATTTCCCAAAAGACTGTTGAAACCACAAGCTAAGCATTTTTCGCTAATGCGAACTACACTAACGCATCTCCTTTTGAGCAATTCTGATACCGCTAGTCTCATCTCTCAGGAGTTTAATTGTATTTGAATTATGCCATCTGGCACACGTTGTTCAGTAGCGGCAGTCTGGATCAGTTAGATCAGAAGAGCTCTCTTTAAGCGGCTACGGTATAGCGGCATGGACAGCGCTGTCTCAGCGTCCTCTTGTAAGGGTAAATATCTTTTAGAGTGGATGAGCCTTATTGACTCACTGCTTGAGAGTCTGTCCACCCATTCTCCCTGATTAACCCAAGATCCATTTAGCCGTTGCTCTCCACACATGCTTCATGCCAAAGGGTCCGTGTTCATTTGACAACATGTCCATCAACAGCATACGTGATAGGCCAACACAGCTACTTATTCGAACCTCCCTGTTAGTTAATGCATGGATCCTTTCTATTTTCACTCCCTTAAGTTGGCTTCCTCCCAGAGAGGTCAGAGTTCAGCCTGAACTGGTGTCAGCGGGGGGGTTGATGGCAGGGTGGAGACAGAACGAAAGGAAGACCCGAGCCATCATTTTCCTCTAAAAGAGCCGTTAAAGCAGCTGACCTGTTTTATGCAAGGGGGCCATGGATAACTTTACAGTCAGCGCGACTGCTGCGCTCCTTTGTCTTTGGTTTTGATTTGGATGCTGCCAAAAATTTTCTCTGTACAAACGCACCAGATGGAGCCCATGAATGCAGTTGTTCTTTTTCACTAATGAAGTGTTTATGAAGGCATAATATGAATGGTTCGAATCATGATGATGGATGGCACAAATTAATCTTAGTGCTTCCAGTTCGAACAAAATGGCAAACTTTTTCTCTACAGTATGAATGACAAGAACTGAAGTGACTTTTTGTTTTCGCACTTAAAGGTGAAGTGTTTAATGTCTGCGCCACTAGCGTAATCAATTGGAATTGCAAAAATAATGACCCCCCTCTGCCATTTGTCAAAAAAAGATAGTCTCTCCCCCAAACTCATGCCATTGGTTGAACTGTTTCTATGTCGGGCTGGTTGTGATGTAAAAAAAAAAAAATAGAGCACTGTATTGATTGCACTAAAGTCACAGTGTTTACACTTTCCGTGGAGATACAAATGGTTTACTCATGGTTTGCACATTAAGCTGGGTTTGGAGTAGCAGTCGATATATCGCTGAGGCCGATAAATCGGCCGATATTCTGACTTTTTGAATTATCGGCATCGGGCGATAAATTTTCCCATTTGGCCGATTTGTTTCTTGAGGGCGCTGAGAATCGCCTGCTTGCATATGAAGCGACTGAGACATGTAACGACCTGTCACGGTTCGTTTTCTTGTTACATTCCATCGTGTTACTACAATAATAGATTGTTGTGCAACACAGTCTCATTTAAACGGTAGGTATATCAGAGCCGTGGCAGATGCATTTGAGCTCATAATGTTAAAGTGTTCACCTGTTGCGTTCTCCCTCTCTCTCCTCAACAGTTCCCTGTAACTTTTCTTGTCTATTGATAAAAAGGCAAATATCAATAAAACTAATATCATATACCATCTGCAAATATGCACATATCTCGCATTTAAACAGATGTAATAACCCAACCTCACACAACTCAGCAGATCCAGCATCCTGTGGAGCGCTCATCTAATATCTTCATCTGAAGCGCGTATTCCATCAGTCAGAATCAAAACTTCAGGATCAGGGTCAAAAGTTGATCTGATTCCCAAATCATAACGGTCAGTCTGTGTCAATCCAAGCAGGCGATCCAGGCAGTTTAAACTGTCAGGAGATTGAGGCTCACGCTGGACCCGCACAAGCACATGTGTGCAACTTCAAGGCTGCGTCCGAAACCAGGAAAATGCTGCCTCCGGAGGCTGTATACGGAGGTAGGATGAAAATAAGGTGCTTTTCAAACTGTTCGGAGACCAGTTTCCTTAAGAGTTCCATTCATTCAAAACAGCTGTCAGTTAAGCCATTAACTGATTAGGCAGCAAAGTAGCTGCCTACATTTTCGGATGCAGCCCAAAGTAAAAGCGCTTCACTTGTGCTATAAATAAATGTCATATTCACTATTACTGTATGTACAATTGGTTTGATTCTATATTTTTTGAGAAAATGCAATTGCTATCGTGGACATGCCATCCATGTTTGCTGGACTACTGTGTGTACTGTTATTTCCTTCTTCCTAATATATTAACAATTTCTTCATGTGCAAATAAATTGCTAAAATTTGATGACTAAACAGAAATCTGAAGAAACTGCAATCTACCATTTAAAATAATATTATTTTTTTAGTTTTGTGTGCAATTGAGTAAATATAGTGCTAAATAAGAGTTTATAATATATATATATATATATATATATATATATATATATATATATATATATATATAGTATAGTATATAGTAATTTTATGTTTGTTATTTACTGTATTAAATTGTGTGATATATCGGCATTGTATCGGCCTATCGACCACCCTGCTCTCTGGATATTGGCATCGGCCATTAAAAAACCCATATCGTTCGACCACTAGTTTGGAGAAAGTATTTACCAAAAAATTACACAATTTACCTTTAAAGGGATAGTTTACTCAAAAAATGAATATTCTGTGATTTTGTTTCTTCTATGTTAGGCAGAATGACGTTCTCAGTCACCATTAAATTCCATTGCATTTTCTTTCCATACAATAAAAGTTAATGTTGACTGAGACTAACATTCAACCTAACATTTCCTTTTGCGTTCCAAGTAAATGATGACAGAATTTTCAATTTCGGGTGAATCCCTTAAAGGTACATATGCAAACATTGGTGAAAGAAATGCTATTCATAAAAGCACACTAAAGCAGTCTTTGCCCAAACATTTGTACTCAAGGATTCCTGACTGGAGTGCCCTTCTAAAAATTCTCTCTCTGCACTTCTAAAAAGAGCTCCGATAGGACGTCAGTTAACAGATGTCAATTAGCTGAGAGTGTGTCTACAAGAACAGGAGCTGGAGAAAAGACAGACTTTGTAATGGGATTATTTTGGGGGTCGGCAGACCTGTTTCCACAGTGCAATGCAACACTAGTGATAAGCCCGAAGGGGTCACTGCGGCGACTTCACAATGCACATTAATTCCGGTAATTATTTGGAGGGGTTGAAGCATGGCTTGATCTAATACTCGCCATTAGACTTGAGGGTTTATTTCATTCCTGGGGTTTCGCTGAAATGGATTAGTCTCTCTCAGACCAGCTGCTGTGGAAAAAGCCACTCAGTTTGTCACTGAATGCAATTAGATTTGACTTTATGTCTTTGTTAGCGCTGAGAGAAAAACGCGGAAGAGTGGGAGGGGAGGATGAAGAGCATTTGCTGAAGCTCTTCAGTGTACGTAAATCTCACAGAGGAGTTTTTGCTAAACATAAAGGAATGCAAGCCTTAAATAGCAGCATTAAAATGGAGCTACACATTGTTGCTTGGCAATTTGTTTTCTTTAAATAGTAATGGTGACATCACAGAATAATGATAGTGAACATTATTCAGTAGGCCTAGTGAGACAGTAGATCAGCTGTTTTTAAAACAGCTAGGGCTGAAACACCTAATCGATAAAATCTATTTTTTTCAATAATGGAAATCATCAACAACGAATTTCATTATTGATTAGATCGATATATGCACGGAGAAGCTCCGTCAGTGACATCACTTTACAACCCGGTGAAAAATGTGTTGTATTACAAAACTCGTTTGAAAAACAACAGAGACAATTTGAAGCGGAAAAAACACGACCTAAGTTGTTCGGCACACAAGAGCACTTTGTACTCATAATAAGCATACAGTTTCATGTGCAGTGATTGCTGCATCAGGTGTGTTGAAAAAGTGGTTGTGCTGTTTGATGCGCTTAAGGGTTGTTTCTCTCCAGCACCTGACTTACATTTAACTGCTCTTTTCTGTTTTATACATGTTATGAATTCAAAATCAGGTGCGTATGTCTGCGAATTTCGCAAAACTGTTTGTTTTAACCACATACGAATCTCCGTTAAACTTCACTGAGCAAGCGAACGCGCATCCACATCAATCAAACCGATCGCAATGGAGAAAGGGTCAGGAGCGCAATAACTTTGATTAAACTCGTGCATCATCATACCACACTTTCAATGTAATCAATTGTGCAGCTTTCACTGATCGCACGATTATGTCTCAGAGATCAAAGTGTGCAGTTTAAAGTGTTTTAGATTGTTTCTCATCATGTAAGTGCATGTAATACAATGAGCACCGGGATGAGACTTTTCAGCGCGAGAGTGAATATGCACTGCGTTTACAGATTATTGTACTATATTAAACTGTATATGCTGGATATAATGTGCAATAATGCTAAGGGTCCTGATATTTGATCATCCTGATAATGCCAAATGTAATGTCTGATTCCACCAGTGAATTTATACCATGGCAAACATTATTTTACTGGATAAACATACACATATTTTTGAAAAGAATACTTTAGAAAAATGTAATCAGTGACAATACTATTTAAAAACCAACAAAATTCATTTAAAATACTTAAAATGTATGTAATCAGTGACAGTGTTCAAGCATATGTATCTAACATAATTATGTTAGAATTATAATAATGGTGTCACCATTGCTGTCTGCTGGGCTAATTTTTTTGTCCTACTCCATACCCGATGGATAATTTTACTCTTTAATGAACGGTACTTTTTGTTCTACAAAGTTTTACAAGAAAAGAAAGGTTTTGCATATGTCCTGAAAGTAATAATAATAATAAATTCAAACTTAACTTTTCATGATTCAGGCTTTGTTTAAAGTTTTGTGAGAGTATAGAATCATGAATTCATTCAATTTGAACCAAATCCTTTATCATTTCTGTTTTTTTTTTTTTTTTTAAATCATATATTGATAAAATACAGGAAATAAAAGTTTTTATCTGATTAATTGATTAATCAAAGAAATAATTGAAGATTAATCGATTATCAAAATAATCATTAGTTGCAGCCCTAAAAACAACTTTTCCAGTGACAAGCTACATTTAGCATCATAAAATGGTAGATTGCCAACTTTTATATCACATTGCATCGAGCATGCATATGTTTTGTAGATAGTTTTCTAGTTCTGTATCATGTATCATCATAAAAGACATTGCCTGATTGAATAGCTTTAAAGTAGTTAGCTACTTTTTGGTAATACCTTGAAGTGTAGCTAACTACTTTTTAAATGGGTAACTTGTTTGATTTTGAACCATTTTGATCATGTAATACAAGATGAAAACAATGCATTTTACCAAGTATTGAGTAGAAAGAAGACTGTAATCTGAGAACTTTCTTTTTGTGCAGTTAAAGCAACTTTCCATTAGCAGTAGTCGCAGTGGTGGATATTAACAAAACACCCACTTCATGAAATGATTTCTTCACTAAGTTGCTCCATATTTCACCGAAAGCTCTTATACGGTTAAATCAATATGCAAGTAAGGAACCCAGCTCAAGCATTTTATAATTATCACACACACTCTGCTGTGTGAACGACCCTTAACAGGATTACGAATGTTGTGTGGGTCCTCTAACACATGTGGCTCACTGAAATAAGCCAAGTATGTTCTCTTAAAGGGACAGTACAAAAAACATAAAATTCTGATAATTTACTTGCACTTAGGTTGTTTCAAACCCAAATTATTTTCTTTCTTCCCGGGAACACAAAGGAGATGTTAAGCAGAATGTTAGGGACTGACAGCTCAAGTTCCCATTCAGTTTAATTTTTTGGAAAAGTGTTCTCAAAGTTTCTCATAAAGAAAGAAACTGATATGGGCTTGGAACAACATGAGGGTGAGTAAATTATGAAAATCAAATTTTGGGGATAACTAAACTTTTAATATGTGTGCGTACTTACAGACTTGCATAACCCATCCCCCCACACACGTCCTTCACTTATATTTGTACTACTCAACCTTCAAAAACTAACATACATGACAAAAAAAAAGCATGAAATTGAAAAAGAGAGTGTTGCAAACTGTAATTCAGTCATCGTTGCCATGGTGTTGACACATTTACCCTTTAATAGCCCTGCTGGATATTAATCTGAGAATACAAAACTCCTTCTCGCTCACCACCTCGTCCACACACACCTCTGCTTTGAGGCACAAGTATGTGACCACAGTGAGCACAACACACATACATATAGCCTGTGGCTCAGGCGTTCCACCACAACCCATAGCCCTTTGCATGTGCGTTCCATATATCGGAGAAATTCTTGTGCTGTGTCAAATATTGGCCTACTTCTGCAAGAGAGCCAATTTATTCTCTAATACAAATGTCATTTTAGTTTATTTTATCTGTGATTTGTAACTACCTTGGCTCTGGTTTGTTACATGTAATCAAACAATTCTGATTAAACAGGTAGTGTTGGCTCTAAGTTCTAATTGCATGAGTCGTCAACACCTATAAGGGTGAGATTCTCATGAAACCTGTCAAGAAAATGTTCTGGTCCAATTTTACTCCAAATTCAAAAGAAATAATAAGAAATGACGTTTTGCAAAAAGAAAATGAAGCCTGTTTTTAGGGCCATCAAGATTAAAATGTTTATATGACGCACCCCTAAAT
The DNA here is from genome assembly GCF_019703515.2 of Myxocyprinus asiaticus. Lineage (NCBI taxonomy): Eukaryota > Metazoa > Chordata > Actinopteri > Cypriniformes > Catostomidae > Myxocyprinus > Myxocyprinus asiaticus. Next base: position 42,723,576 of record NC_059348.1, on the reverse strand, counting down.
TCTCATTACTGTAATGCGGAAAAGGTTGGTCATTATAATATTCTCATTACTGCAACGAGAAAAAAATATATATATATTATTTAAATTGTAAAGTATTTATGCATCATAGCAGAAGTACTCCCTTGGTACTGTCTTTCATTTACACATCCCCCCCCCCCCCACCCCTCCCTGTAATTTAAAAAGTAGTAGTGATAGTGAGAATCATCATTCAATATCAAAAAATATTAATGGTCTAAATCTTTGCCTCATTTTCACTATGCAAAATAGAATTGTATATTTATTTGTATTGATTTGGGGTTAAATATGACCAGGACGTTTTCTTGACAGGTTTCTTAAGAATCAGCCAGAGTCCCTGTAAACATTTAACCATACATTCAATGGCCATGTCCTCACAAAAAGTTTTTCAGTTTCCTAACATCATCATTTTCCAAAGTATACGATACAAGAGAGCATTTTTGAAAATCTCTGTTTTCTGTGGAGGATAACGCTGTCCATTTTTGATGAGAGGCATAAACATCAATAAACATAATGACTTTATTTTTTATTTTTTGCAAAAACATGTGGAACGTGGCTAATATTAATGCATCAAATTGCTATGTTGCTTGGCAACCGCAAACAGCCTACAATGAAATTAATGAACTACATTACTAGGTGGAAGAGTTGTTTATCCTGATTAATATTCATAAATGTAATTGTTTATTGAACATTTGTGTCTTTTATCATACTGCTGTTGCCGGTATTTTTTAAAAGCAATAAATAGATAAAAAGAGGTTTTAGGCACTCCACCTTGCTTTCACAGTGTTAAAATCACTGTATCGCATTGTTAAATGCTTTATTTTACCTGCTCAGTTTGGAATTTTGAGGAGACTGCCTGTTTCTCCAACGCAGTGGTCTCCATGTCATGAGCTTGGTACTGGCGTTTTTAAGGCACAGATTGCTCGTTATGTGAGCGCGTCCATTCAGTGGGCAGCACAGTGCATTCTCCCTGTCTTTGTGTTGCAGCTTCACTTTGAAGGCCCTTGGCTGAGAGGAGGTGGGGGACCAAACATTTGCATGTCAAAAGCTCCCTGAATCAATAAGGGCCTTTTCTATCTCTCCTTTTCCCTCTCATTCTCTACCTTCCTCTCTCTCTATATCACTACCCAGGGGCCACGACCCACTCTGGCATCTACCAGCAGCACACAGACCTTCTCATTTATCTGTGTTCACTGTGGTCCTCACAGACCAACTGTATCATAGGTGCTACCTTAATAAGATCACTGTGGGAATGAGAAATGGGAAAACTGATGCCCTTACTTACGGACCACAATCATTTTCAAGCTTTACATAGAGGTTTTCTTGGTTATTTTGGCCATTTTGGGCAATTTTATCAAAAGGAACCTAACAGAGAGAGCAGGATATGTGGGAGAATGAGATCGGGAAATTATATAAGTATATAAGTCAGACTTGAATTTGCGTCCACTGTAGAAGTGCCATATCAGACCAAATGTGCTGCTGGTAGTCCACAGCTCCAAGAAAAATGGGAGTACAATTCATCACAAAATTTTTAGGTTTAAACGTGTAGTTAAAAATGGATAGTTGCAACTGTAAATTCTGATTGGATGACTCACGTTATAACTGATAGAATATGTCACATACTTGTACAGAAAAAGCCGTTGTCGTATATGTATCATATATTTTCCCAAATACAAGTGGTTTAAATAAGTACATAATGTGTGTGCTCAAATATAACAATAATTGTGTATATATATATATATATATATATATATATATATATATATATATATATACACACACACTACCGGTCAAAAGTTTTGAAACTCTTACTCATTCTTTATTATAATTTTATTTTTTTACATTTTAGAATAATAGTAAAGTCATCAAAACTATGGAATAACATAAATGGAACTATGGGAATTATGTTGTGACTAAACAAAATCCAAAATAAATCAAAACTGTTATATTTTAGCATCTTCAAAGTAGTCACCCTTTGCCTAGAATTTGCAGACATGTACTCTTAACATTTTCTCAACCAACTTCTTGAGGTATCACCCTGGGATGATTTTTAAACAGTATTGAAGGAGTTCCCATCTATATTGGGCACTTATTGGCTGCTTTTCTTTATTATTTGGTCCAAGTCATCAATTTCAAAAAGTTTTTTATTTTAAATTAAATGTTAGTTTTATAATGAAATAAATTAATATGGTGGCACAATTATATTTTTGTCTACAAAACTAATTTCAAACATTTAAACATACATCTTCAGATCAAAAGATTTTTAAGATCATGAGAAACATTTCAGTCAAGTGTTTCAAAACTTTTGACCGGCAGTGTGTGTGTGTGTATGTGTGTGTGTATATATATATATATATATATATATATATATATATATATATATATATATATATATATTTATTTTTTTATTTTTCATATATGGCCATATATCAGATTTCTGTATGAAAAAACACCATGTTGCTACATTGCTTGGCAGAAACAGCTCACAGTTAGGGAAATGAATATTACACTTTATATGAATAGCCTATATTATAAAGAATGGATTGTTCTGATAATTATTAATTATGAATTTAATGTTTATTAGACATTGATGTCTTTTATCACACTATTGTTGCTGCCGGATTATAAAAGTGAAATCACTGTGATCCACAGCCTCTTAGTGGCTTAATGCTTGAAAAGGTTTTAAAACAGAAAATAAATCGAATCTGGATGATTTCTCTCACAAAATCTCTCTTTTAACTTCACCATGTGTTGTCGAAGCACGTCCCACTGGTACTGGCTGTGGCCCAGCTCAAAGTAGCCCTTTGCAGTCTCTTTGGTCTGGCTGCTGAACAATATAAGTGGATGGGACACGGCCCGTTCTTGTCGGTGTCAGCTCTTCAAGTGAGCACCACTTAGCCAGAGTTCAGGCCAGACGGACCCGCCCCAATCCCTCTGCAGAATTTAATATAGTAGTCCTGTGCCGGTATTGAGAGCCAACTGCCAAGCCTGCTTGAAAAGAGTGCGGTTTGCTAACGATTGTAAGAGTAATTCCGCCTTCAGTTCTCTGAGATGTGTTGAAAGAGACAGACAGGGCTGGGGGGGTGCTTATGGAGTGCCAGAAATGTGATTGTGGGCCAGAGCTTTTACAGTGAGGGGAAAAGAGTTGGCTGTGCAATGAGGGGACAATGATTCTGTGCCCTCTGGAGCGAGGTAATTATTACCACAAGTGAGTAGTGGAAAAAGACCTAAACAGAGAGAGAAAGAGAAAGTGATGAAAAGAGAAAGTCGGTGAGAGTTTGTGTGGAGAAACTGTATAGCTCAAAAAACTAGTGAGCTGCCTACCTGGGTATAACTTCAAAAATAAAACTTCTATCTTATTTAGGCCTACTCTCCCGCATGACATCCTTTCTTCCATGGAACACAAAAGAAGATATATGGCAAAATGTTAGCCTCAGTCACCATTCACTTTCATTATGAAAGTAAATGGTGACTGAGGCTAACATGAACAACAGCTCCTTTTGTGTTCCACAGAAAAAATAAAGTCATACATGTTTGGAACAACATAAGGGTGAGTGAAGTTTCATTTTGGGTGAACTATGCGTAGAGGTGTAATGGTTCTCAGTAAAAAACCTAACTTTACGGTTTGCCACCCACGGTTCGGTATGCATTGGCACAGTGGTTCACCTCAAGTTTAATAACGCATCTGGAGCACAAGGTGTGGTGGAGAAAACAAACATCCAATGGACACACACAGTTACAACCTCCACTAATGCACCTGAATGGATCTGTAAATGGATACGCATTGCCTTTGTTTCACATTGGTCAACTTGATGACATCACAGTTCTGCACACGTTATGTATAGTTGAAAATGGCAAGCGCCAAATGGAGAAAACGATCTGCTGTGTCGACACGAGTGTTGTATACTGGTAATACATTGATATATGACTCATAATTTCCACCGACATCACCCAGGAAAATCCGCAGGTGAGCACGAAACTGCATTCACTGCAACACTCCATTTCGTTTTTAAAGAGGCACTCCTTGTTTTGCCCTACTCCGGTGATAAGGATGTGGTATTTTCACGTATGAATAAAACACTCAAGCCCTGTTATGACTGCTCTTCTCGTATCCATTTTAATAGCAAGGTTATTCCATCTGTAGTGATGTACAGCTTCTGAATGTTGAATATGTGTTGAGGTGAATTTGAAATGCATTTTATGTTGATGCATGTAGTATAATAGTGCAGGTACCTGCATTAAGTTAAAATGTTTATTTATTAATTAGAGAAAAGGTTTCTTTTAGTTAAGGTCCTTAACAACCATGACAGTAACGATGTTGATTTTGTGGTTACAATGATTCTACTACAAATACCATGATTAAACTATGGTTACTGTAGTAAACCATGATTTTTATTATTTTGAAGTGTTTACAACATGTATTCTTACTTTGGATTTAGTAGTAATATTTATGTATTTATTTTTTTCTGAACATTGCAAATACGGACTGTGACCCAAAAAAACGTGATACAGAAAATTAAAAGAAAAAAAAAAAGAAAATCTAAACTTCTAAAATCTAAAGGTTTTACCTCAGAAATATTTAATTCAATATAGATAAAACCTGTTAGGACTAAAGATTTAATCTAATTAACAATGTACTACATTGAACATTATTTTTGTCTACTATGTACTTTAAGCTTATTAGAGAATTACGTGGTTAGCTTAGCAAAATGTTAACGTAAAACTCTGTTGCAATCAATTGCTGAAAGTCGAGTTACTCATGAGTTTCAAATGCATTTTTGTGGCAAAAAATGTCACTGCCAATGCTGAGCATTCCAAATCAGTCACTTATGAGGTCCCACTTAACTTATGAAGTTGCATATGTAGACCTGGGTTTTGGAACAGAGCTTATATTTAAATAAGCTTATAAAATTCTCGCACATACATGCATATTCACGCCCACTCGCATACACACATTGGAAGGCATCTCCTCCTTGTTTGCTATGCTGGAATTGTTTGGAATGTGAGATGTTTGGCCCCCTGCCTCCCTCAGCTGCCCGCTACCCTCAGAGGACAGTAGACAAGACAATGAGCTGCATTTCTCTTTAGAGACTTTAACTCCACATTCCTGCTGCTGCAGTGTCCCTACCCCCACAGCAGACAGACAGGGAAAAAAGGTTTTCTTGTCACCTGCCTCAGCCAACCCTTCAGAAAGACCTTCCTGAAATGTCTTGTGTGTGTGTGTGTGTGTAGGTGGAGTTCCTGCCTATCAGATCCGAACCTCTGGCTGTGATATTGATATGATGCAGAAAGACCAACCCTGGAGATACTGTCTGTGCTGCTCTGCCCCCTTCTTCCCTTCCTTCAAAGTTTTATAAAGCCCTTTACATAAAACACTGCCTCACATATGTTGACTTCACCATATTATGGATGACATCTTACAGATTCTCATAAGTTTGTTATATGGAGGTTGTGATATTTGCTTAACCTTTCTCGAAGAGAAACATATTCATAGCAATAGATTAAAACCAAAATATGATTTGGCAGATTTATGAGCATTTCAGTCAGTGAGAACCACTTCATATGTCCTCACAAGAAAGTACGTGAACGGGGCCGTGCACAGACATTTTGGGGGCAGGTGCTCAAGTGTAAAAAAAGGGCACCCCTCTTATAATTATTTATAAAAAATAAAGTTGCATACAGTAGCACATCTTTTACTTACATATTTTTTATTTCAATACCCATACACTCATGCAAATGTTTAATACTCAACAGATTTCTACAAAATTATCAATTCACACAGAGATGATGGTTTTTAGCATTCACTGTTTCCAACAGGATTTTGTGAGACTGTGGTGGGTGGACCTCGGACGTGATACCTCGTAAGAAATTTTTGTACATTTTAAAGTTAAATGCATCAATCTGTTGCACTTTGAGAGCAAAATTAAGAGGCTAGATCTATGAAGAACTTTGTGCTCTGGTAAACCATTTTGTGCTCTAGTAGTAATTTAATCATAAACACATTGGTTGTATAGATATGAATGGTGATGACACTGCAAACATCACCCACAAAGCATGGTAAACGAGACGGAGTTTAACGCAGTTCATAAATGGTTAAAACGCAAAATCGACTAGAGCATACATTTGAGCCATCAAAGAAATTAAGCAAAAGTGGTTACCTGTGTTGAACTTGCTCCTCAAATGCTGACTGGGAGTGAGAGATGCTTTGCCGAAGCAATGACGCAAATCACAACGCTATAGATCCTTTATGTTATTATGAGAAATGTAAAAACATTTTCGGTTCATTATGAAACTGTGGTGGAACAAATTAGACTGCCGTCTTGGTAATTAATGGGAAACACTGCTATTTCTACATTTATCACAAGAACAGGCAACAACAAAGAAAACAATGCCACATTGTGCATGCTTTAGTGGTCTATAAAATAAATAACCATTCAAAATCAACAAATATTTACACAAAACTGACAAAGGCTGTTCTCTGAATAATTAAAATAATAAACCAACCAATCTACCCTTCAAACTACAAATTAGGCCTATGTTCAGTTGCAACAATTAGGCTAAGTGCGTTCTGTGTACTTAGGTAAAGGGAGCAGGACAATTCTCCTGCTTTTAAAATTAAAATTTGATTATAACATAAATTAAAACAGTTAAACTTTCAAATCTGAGCTTGTAAAGACCCTGGACTATCGTTTTGAAATGACAATCAGCTGGCTTGCCTACAATTTTCAGTAAATTTTGTGTCACAGGAGTAAGAATCGATAATTTACTAGGCTATATCTGTAAGCTTTTGCTAATTAGTATGAGCAGGTAAACAGTGGACTAATCATATATTTGCACATTTTCTGGTGACGGGTGACGGGTGACAGGTCGGCTAACATTTCTGATATCCAAATATGATTGACTATTAACCACGTAATGCATATTTATTTGTTTCTGTTGCCTGACAAAGGAACTGGCCTACCGAAGTTCACTAGTTTTTCATTGACGACGGCATCACAACGCTATTTTATGCCAGCGCCAGTCTAGCTTGCTTGTTGTTAAGCTTAATGGAGGGCTATTGCCTAAGTTAGTCTAGCTGTATTGAGATGTTTTAATAGTGGTTTAATTTCACAACAGTGACAAACAATGCCAAAGCTTAGGGCAAACACTATCGTTACCTGGCTGTCACCAATGAAGACAGGTCAGAGTTACGTGGATGCTGCTCCGCAGGGCGCTCGATTTGCGTGCACTAACTGTGGTGGCTGTAACAAGGGAAGTCGAAGAGGGAGGGACAGGGGCTCATGTGGTCTTGCAGAATTAGAACTAAAATGCAGTTTTTGGGCTTTACAACACACTTTTAATTGAGAATTGATGCCATTGGCCAAATTTAAAGACTAAAATATCAAATGAAAAAAGAAATAGAAAAATGTCTTGCAAAAAGGGCACTTATCTAGACAGAGGCCTAAAGGGCAGGTGCTTTAGCGCCACCTGGGGTCTATCTGTGCACGTGTGTGTGCGTGAATGTGTGTCCTTTTTGACATGATTCACCTAACCAGCAAGGGCATATTTTTTTTTAATCTGGCCCTCACGAGTGAAGCAAAACCTGTGCACACACACACACTCTTTTTGTACAGCAGATGGCTAAGTAATGATTTACCTCAGAGTGGAACTCTCGCATATAAAGGTTAACGCACGTCCTTTGTTTGTGTTCGCCTCTAGCTGTACCGCCATACCTCACTTCAGCAAGACCTTGGGACTGTCTTTAGAAAAGTTTGAGGTAACTTTTGACAATTTGTAGAGATCAGAGAGGGAGAGAGTGAGGGTGTAGAAGAGTACGTAGAAAAAGAAACAGAAAAAGGAGGGTTGACAACAGAGAGTGATAAATAAAATGTAAGCAAATGTATGGAGATTAAAGCCAGTAAGCTTTGATGCAGGTTGGCCCCTCAGATACAAATGTGCTTCTCAGAGTTTAGGGACACTATCAATCACACAGTCAACACACACACACACATACATGGTAGCGATGAGCAATGTTTGCATGCAGTGAGCAGATCAAGATACATTAGTCACTGCAGACGTAATTAATAATTAGATGAAGGCAGGAAACTGATCAATGAGGGAATTGGCATGTTCATGCTTGAAGGCTCGGATAATAATCATCTTTCAATTTTTCTTGTTCTATTTTTCTTTGTACTTCTCTCCTTCTATGTTGTGTTCTTTCAGTCTTATCATCAGATAAGAGGGAATGTAATGTTTGAAAAGCTCAAAAAAGGCATAACATGGGGAATTTCGTGGAAGTGGAAACTAGGGTTAAATCAATTTGGGTTTTTTCCAATGGCTGACACTGATATATGTAGAAGTGGGTGGGCGATGACCAATATATAAGGGAAACTGGGGCTACTTGTCACACAGGGAAGTTGTCACAAAGGCTATATCTCAGTAACGATAAGATTTAGAGTCAAAAGTCAAATTGCGCAAATATGTGTTTTCTCCAGCAGAGGTTTTGAATGTTGGTTTTAAACCACTAGTTGAAAACCCTCTTGTGAATTCCACCCTCCATTGTAAATTGTAACTATTATCATATTTGTTGTATAGCTCTTGGGTAAACAACCACATTTGCACTAGCACACAAAAACTCTGGCATACATCAAAGGAAGGGTCTACTAGCCTATATTATGAAGGCACATTTTTACTGAAAGGTTTAAATGTATTCTTATGCCAAACATTTAATCAATTACAGTATTTATTGACCAAAATTCTGTTTTGATATTTTTGTCTGTTTTCATTTCCATTTTTGTTGTTTAATTAATTGTTTTGTGCTCCATAATTGTTTTGCTTTTTACAGTTTGCTAAAAGCATATAATGGACATTCTAATGCAGGCATACTGTAGATTTAAAGGGAGGCATAGATTTTGTTTAGGTGGTCACGATGGAAGGTGATGGGGGAATGTTTCCCCCACAGTGTTCATATGAAACCTACGCTACTGGTTTAGTGGCAGACTTCATTGTGACAACTTACCCCATATAGTGTGACAACATGCCCCACGAAAGGTCAATGTGTTCAGTTAACTGTATCTTATTTCCTGGGCAAGAATGGTGAAAATGTTCAAAGATTTTTTGTAGCCAAGACTTCAAGGTAAAGGGCTATGCACAAATTGACTTTAAAAAATAAACCTACCCTGAGAAATATTCACTGAAGTAAAAAGTATCTCCTTTGGCAAATGACATGTACATGCACAAGGGCGTAGATTTGGCTTGAACATGGGGGGGGGAGGGGTTGTACTTGCTTGTTTTGATTATTGTAGGGGTTACCTCCCTGACACGATGTGATTAATTGACCTGGCTGATTTATCGATCTATGAAAAGTGTATACATGTAAGGTTGACTTGGTTTATTTTCTGGAGGTACAGAAGAGAACAGGGTGGCAAGACGTTGGCAAGACATTTAACGTAAATGTTAAAAGACATGTAAAGAAAAGCACCTGAAATTCCAAAGTGAACCTGGTAACTGGATAATGGAACCTGGATAATCTGTGTGTGTATTAGGTGGATTTAGCTGCTGTTGATCCCCCTGAGCAGTGGCTACAGAGATAAGCCAGCCTCATAAACTTGTCATAAATATGTTAGCCATTAGCTCACGAAAGCTTCACTTTCTCTACCCTCAGCAAGTGATTTTTGTATGTGGGTGGATGCTTTTGAGTGTGTGAAAGAGAGACTATTCTCTATTTTCTGAATGCTGAAAATTTCATTTAAATGTTACATTTCCCATGTTGTAAGCTGAGTTTCTGAGTTGCAGTATGATTATTGTTGTGCTTTTTTGGATGAATTATATTTCTGCTCTGAGGCTCAGGGTGCGATCAGAACGAACATGTGGTGGTAGAGGAAGACAGATCTCACCACTTTTGTGTGTGTGTGAGGGAGAAATATAACCTGGCAGAGTGAAGTCAGTGCAGGATTTCCTAGTGGACACACACACTTCTAGACCACCCAGTGCTGAAGCTCCATTTCCCACTTATTTTCCTCTCTCTCTCTCTCTCTCTCTCTCTCTCTCTCTCTCTCTCTCTCTCTCTCTCTCATTTGTTTGCTATCATTTCTATTTATTTTTCCTGCAGTCTTACCTCTTTGTACGCCATATATTTATTTGTGATTATCTAAATGGAAACCATTGATGTCTTTATTTACCTGAGTATCTTTCAAGCTTTTTACATGCTCAACCGAATGTCATCGGATTACATACATCTAATTTAGGCCCTTTTGTCCTGTTTACATCTTTCAATACACAGAATCTGGCATGCATGCCTTGTGGAATTCAATAATTCATTCACCCCAACCTCAGCACAATATCCCATTCCGCTTTTGTCCTCAACTCCACCTGCGCTTTTCTTTATATGGAGGACAACAGGTGAATATTTTAAGGTATAAAGCCCATAAAAAGCATTCAGAGCACCATCTGAGTTGGTGTCTCCATTGAGGAGAACATTGTCCCAGTGGTGGACGGTATGATGAGAGCGCTGACCCTGAATATTGGGGCATGGTCTGGTAATTACGACCCTATTATATGACAGGCAGTAAGCTCATCTCTTCAATCGTGGACAATAAGACAATGATTGTCCAGCCCAGTGGCCATAGGCTCCATGGAGTGAGAGTGAAAAGGTCAGATCTGTAGGGTGGGGTGGGCGGGACAAGAGCTGTATGTGGAATGGAGACCAGGAACTGTAGAAAGGTCTCATGGGGGCCTAGTATGGAGGACTTAGGGAAGGAGGGGACAGCTGGTGGTCCTCCGTAGGGTCTGGGACTGAGAAAACACTCTTAAGCAGGTGGAGGGTGTTATATGTCCTAAGTGCTTGAGAAAAGTGGTACAAGTCAATGAGTGCCTTCGCTCATAAACAAGACTGAAGGGTGTCCTGATCTCTCAATCACACATCCAAACCCCTACTGTGGGCACGATAAAGCTCCCCAAGAATCCTCTTCAATCAACTCTGTCCTCCAGCCAGTATTAAGATGAACCAAAGCCGATCAGATGAAGCCTCCGTCTCTAATTCCCATCCTTCCTCTCCAACGCACAGCATTAATGCACGCTGTTTCATGGAGATCACGACCTGCAGAGCTACATCTCCTCGACCTGAGCTCATCCTATCTCTCTATACCTCCCCCACCCCTGGACCCTGTTATGGACCCTTGCCTCTGATCAAGCGTGCTATTGCGGCTGATTGCGAGTGTTTGGCCCCTGGGAAGACTGTGATGGAGAGAGAGAGACGTGGAGAGCTTGAGGAGAAATGGAGGAGAGCGGAAGGTGGTGATTCCCCAGGGCGAGTGCTAATGCGACCACAGGGTTCCTGTCAATTATGTGAGATTAAAAGAATTGGTTAGGAAAGAGAAAAAAAGAAGAAAGAGGATGAGGAAGAGCGTGATGAGGAGACACTTGTTTGAAGTACTGTGTGTTTAAAAGTGTCTCTTGACCTTTTGTCTCTTGTCTGTCCTTCATATTTTTTAAAAGCAGAGAAGACCATTTTGTCGTAGGAAACAAAGTTTCCTGCGTTGAGTAATTTTTATGTCCTCACTGAAAATGAAATCAGCATTCAAAGTGTTGAAATGACAGCAAATAAGGTTATATCTTTAATTGAACTTTTAATAGACAACCGTAGACCAATAAGATTTAAGTGTGGGCAGGGCTAACCACTGTGACATGTCTCACAAAATAGAGTGCCAACAGTGCTTGCCTCTTCTTCAGCCATCTTGGTTCCTTAAGTATTTTTCCATTCATTTTTTCCATTGTGATTTCATAAAATCCTTAAGCAAAGAGTTCTAAGATATGAACCAAACCAAGCAACCAAGCTTCAAGTTGAATGACAAGATTACAAGCTTTGATTTGAAGCAAAAAAATATTTGAAAATTCGACAAGAAGACAAAGATACAAGACTGTGAACTTAACATTTTGAATGAGGGAATAAACTAAAAAACTGTTGATTTTAAGTATATAAATGATAGATTTTAATTGCAAAATATTCAGATATATACAAATATGTAAGTAGTTTCAAAGTGTAGCATCATTCGCAGTGTATCATGGGAGTGGGCAGTTGCTGCAGAGCTCTTTTGTTTGTTTTCCTCAATTCTCTGATTGGGTGAGGGCAGAAGCTCTGATTGACCAATCAGAATAAAGTATTCCAGATATTAGTGTAAAAAGACAAGAAGAAACTAAGCGACCAACAAAATGTCTCATTGCCCATTGCTACACTGCCCTACAAAGGCAAAAGACCTTAACTCGCTAGAGTGTGGAACTGAGAAAAATAACTTTAAAGTTTTTTAGTTGTCCAGCCAAATGTATTATAGGTAGGACACTGGAAAGCTGGCAATTAGATGTTTTAGTAATGAAATTTATCTACATAAAAAAATCTTTAGCTCAAACTTTACTTTTGACCCCTATTTTGAAGTTACTGTACTCAACCTTTGTATTGTCTGCAAAAAGTGAGAAGTCATACCAAGGCAAAAGGTAGTAACTTCCACATTATCAATATTTGGTTGCTGATCACCATTTACAAAATCATTATAGTAACACCTGTATAAACCTAGTGATCATGGCATTTATTTTGGATGATTTACAATGACTTATAGCCATGTACTTATTGCTATCCTGTGCTTTGTTTGTATTCTGATGGCATTTTAAATGCATTAGGCATGACAAATACCTCCATAGCTGTAAAGAATATCTTCAATTGGTGTGCAGCAAAACTAACAGGTTGACTGCAGATAGGTGACACTTAATTATATGAATAAATACAAGATAAGCATATTTCTAATGAGTAAACATAATAATTTAATTAATAATGGAATGCAAAGATATAACAAATCATGTACACATTTAAAATGCATGGGATTGGAATAAGAGATAATAAATCATGTACAAGTAAGTGAACTTGGAATCTTGTTCATTTCTTGTTGTTTCATGGTGTTCTTACTCGTCATCCTCCACAACATTGCTCACAGGCAGTGAACACCAGAAAGCCCTCCTGTTTGGGGGCATAAAGGACATAGATTTTTCTTCTTTGCCTCTTCAATCCCCCGGTCATGTGGTCTCAGGTGAGAGGGTACATTCAGCTCGAACTTAGCCCAGAGGAAGTCCGTCTCGGTAAAGTGAGCATCCGCATGGGTTTGTTTGAAGAACAGGCTCCTGGAGCCATGTCGCAGCTGAATCACTGACATCTTGCCCAAATTTGGTGCCTTCTTGGTCTTAACACTGGAGTGGCCATCCTTCCAATTAGCATTCTTCATTTAGACCACTTCCACCTTCCTGGAATTTGAGCTTGACACAACACTCACAAAATCCTCAAAGTCATACACCACTCCTCCAGGACAATTTCTCATCTCCTGCTCGATGCCATGGTGAAAACTGTCAGCACTCATGAAAGTGTGTCCCTTCTCAAAGTATTTTAGAGTGATATCCTCCACAGAGATGGTATCACCATTAACAAGGCAGACCAGGGAGGATAGCAGGCACCAATTCTTGTTTTGGGCATAACAGTTGTCCACCCAGAAGATGCTGTGGCATATGTCCCTTTCTTTCTCTAGTGCAGTCACATAGGCCGAGGTGATCTCTGCTGCACTTCGCCCTGCCGTGCCCTCATTCCAGACCTCAGAGATGGTGGTTTTTTATTTTTCTTCTTGCCTACAGAGGTAAAGGTCTCATGGAATGCCACGATATGCTTCGTGAAGATTGATGTTTTCAGCCCAGGCATATGAGGCAACATGATTATTTTTTGAAGTTCCACACTCCTCACTGATGTGTCCTCTGGCCAGTCATTCTCAGCATCAGCCTGGTATGTCATTCTGCTCTGCACGGCAGACTCCTTATGCCCATGCCACCTCTGGCACTGCAAGCAGTCCATGACATGGCCATTCCCATCATGGTCATTTTTCATGTGCTGATCCTGCAGTAGGCACTCCTCACATTCCTCCTCTCCAAGCTTTGCAAAGCTGATGTTCTTATGCTCCACAGCTTTGCGGTAGCTTTCATAGGAGCAGCTGCTGCCTTTTTCCAAATAATCAGCATACATGAGCTTGATGTTAATGTCGCTAGGGAGGTAGCGATGATATGGGGCATGCTCCCTTCGATAGTGGCTGACTGATGGGTGGAAGGATTCAATATGGTCATATACAGGCTGCATGTCCAGTTTGTTGGCCGGTGTATGTCTTCCTCTTTGGTCTCTTGGGATCACTTCATTTCCTATCTCCTTCCCCATCACAGAGAGGACCAGGCTGTCATTCACAGGGTGGTACCCCAAAGTGGCCAGAAAGAACATTTTACAGACCTGCTGTGGGACCTGATCTTCATTCTTTAGCCTGTAAACAAGGGACCTGCCACGCCGACTTGTTTTTCCATCCACACACAGTTTTGCTGTTGGTAGCTGGCTGACACTGTGGAACATGAATGCACGTCTGTCTGTGTATTCCATGTCCCAGTACCTGTTCCAGATCTCCTTATGCCTCTCCTCACTAAATTTGTCTGTGCATTTTCTTCTGCATTTCTGGCCACACGGATCTCTCATTGGTGGGGTTTTGGATGGAGTGAGGGTGGGCTCTGGTAGTAGAGCTGTGGCTGGAGCGAGGGTGGGCTCTGGTGCTGGTAGTAGAGCTGTGGCTGGAGCGAGGGTGGGCTCTGGTGCTGGTAGTAGAGCTGTGGCTGGAGTGAGGGTGGGCTCTGGTGCTGGCAGTGGTGCTGTGACTGGAGCGAGGGTGGGCTCTGGTGCTGGCAGTGGTGCTGTGACTAGAGCGAGGGTAGGCTCTGGTGCTGGCAGTGGTGCTGTGACTGGAGCGAGGGTGAGCTCTGGTGCTGGCAGTGGTGTTGTGGCTGGGGTGAGGGGAAACTCCATAAGAGCAACAAGGGTGGTGTCAGGTGTGCTGCAGAACAGCCGGGAAACTAATATCCGGACAACTATCAAGAACTGTCCATGTTTTTGATTTGGGTGCTGGATCACAATCAATATCCCCACAAGTAACTGAAATGAACAGAACAAATTGGAGACATGCATGGGAAAATAAATGGAACACAAACATGAAATATTTGAACAATATTTGATTAATTAATGTCAATGTTATCAAATTGGGGAAATGCCTACCACTGTCCAGAACAATCTTTTTTTTTGTTGTTGCAGTGCTTCTGGACCGCAGGGAATAATGCCACAAGGAACTGAAAGGAATAGAGCAAATAATGATGATGATGATGATGATGATGATGATGATGATGATGATGATGATAATAATAATAATAATAATAATAATAAGGTCTGGAAGGAAATAGGAATAGGAAATTATATTATATATATATATATATATCCAATACACATAGGAAATAATATTGTAAGGTCCATCAAACATTTGTATTTACCAATAGGCTATTTGATTAATCAATGTCTATTTTAACAAATTGGGCACAGCCACAGGCCTACAAGGTAGTGCCACAGCTGGTTAATCAAGGGTTAAGTGCACAGCTCTCTGACTGGTGGATTGGATTCGCCAATCTCAAAGGCTATAATATAGAGTAATGTGACTATATTAATTTGTTTTCAGAATCTGACCGTAACTGACATCCAGACAAAAAGTTATACATGTGGTTGGATACCGTTTTGAAACCAATTTATTTATTGCAGTGTTCACTAACGTAAAAGGATACAAAACATAAGTTAGCCAAAGTGCTTTTACATCGAACTGAATGAAAGTAGCCTAGCCTAAAAGATCGATTTGTGGATTGATGTGAATGCCAGCAAGTAGGAATAATGCTCAGAAATCAGAATGCTTGTGGATTGTTGTGGATTAAACATCTGCGATGACGTTCATTGCCATGAATTTTATCGGGTTACTAAAAAGGTAGGACAAATTTAATTGCGAACTGTTACTTCTGATTTTATGTGTGATCATGCTACAGCCCCAGACTGTCACTGACACTGATGTTGACAGCTGTCACTGACAGGCTGGCACTGACTGAATAATCTGCATTATGAAAAAAAAAAACTTTGAGAATATTTACGATTACTTATTGCTGGCAAATTTTCTAGTCTTTGCTTGTTTACAGTGCTTTGTTATACGGAGCAGTTTGGTAGCCTATTCATTGGATAGCCAAGTAGCCTATTTATGCTATTATAGGCTGCTAGCTAGCTAAATGAAGTAGATTGCGATCTATCTATATAATTTGTTTGTCTAATGCATCTTTTGTGTTACACAATTTCTTACCTTGACCCTGATGTCGACGTTTCAAAGCCATCTCATTCATCATTTTCCCTTGAGAGGCCATCCTTAAACATTATAGTAAAAACACTCAACAATATTTGTTTACTACACTTTTATTCAGGTATCGTGTGTCAGATTGCTTCAATGACAGATGTATGACAGTTACAGGCTACACCGTAATTTAAACGCGGCAAACTTTAAAAACAAAGGCAGAGTACAGTAACTCAATGTCAGCACAATAACTTCATTTTGACGCACAGCTAAACAAAGGCAGAGTACCCTAACTCAATTTGAGCGTTCCAAAACAAAGTCAGAGTTGTAGTTACGGAGTTCTGCCTTGGTTTCTCCTGGGCTTTTGTAAGTTACTGTTAAGACAACCCATTATTTTCTCGAAAAAAACAACGAAATTGACTCAAGATACTTATCCACATGATAAAGGAGGTCTTGAATGTCTCAAAAATATCAATAACTCATTTTCGACCAAAAATGAAGTTACGGCCTTTTGCCTTTGCACGGCAGTACTGTATTTAAGACACAGTGTAACATGCATGCTTTTCTTAGGAACAAGGTAGTTTAAATTCGTTTTAGCTTGTTTGTCCTATTTGTCATAATAAGACAAGCCTTGTGTTTCTTACCCATAATGCTTTGCTAAGAGCATGTATGATTATCGCTAAGAGCATTACTTTGATTTGTGATATTCTGTGCCGAGCGTTTATATTGATAAGGCCTTTTAGGGAAACACATCTGTAAACTATCTAAAGATCGATAAACTCTTAGATAAATGTCATAAGTAGCACGCCTTTATTCTTGTTCAAATGCTATCTGTGTTTATATGGGTATCGATGGCCTTGTGGGAAAAAAAGTCAATAAAAGACCTCAAAGCATTCCTTTGTCTCTGTCACTGTAAATAGGAAATTATGCTGAGTGTGCTTGTGTGTGGGCATATTAGAGGGAGCAATCGAAAAAGAAAGGAAGTAGAGAGACAAACAAATGAAGGAAAAAAGATTAAAGAAGGTGGAGGGAGAACAAAAATGGTCAGAAAGCTGACAAACTTGAAAAGAGAGATTGAAAGAGAAAATAGAGCTAAAGGACAAATGCAGAGAGATAGCAAGGGAAAGAGAGATAGACAGAGGGCTTGGCTTGGGTGTTAGGATTAATGACAGTTCATTCCTCTGGTTTCACTTCCTCTCTTCATTAGAGTGTCATAAAGCCATACAGTGCTGTTTCTCATTCAAACATTCCACACCAATCCCATACAGTGTCTTTCACAGGCCTACTGTACCAAGAACACATGCACATAAAACAAGCTACAATTTCTTAATAAACAAAATTAGATATTTAGACCTGTTTTTGGAGAATATCTATTAACTTGAATTAAGTTGATTTTTCGTACCCCATTGGAAACATGTTCTTTCTTTCCTTCTTTCTTTCTTTCTTTCTTTTTGCATAATACTAATATGCTAATAACTACTTTATTTGTGCTTAAAACAAGGAAAAATGTATTGCCAATGGGGTTGAAAATACTTAAGGAATTGAATTTTATTTTTAATTTTATTTTTTGCTGTGCAGAGACTTCAGATGCAAAACATTCAAATTATGACATCAATGTAACAGTATGTTGAATAGTTTGTGATTATTAATGTTGATTTCTTGTTGTTTGCAGCTTGTAAGATTGGTTACTACCGAGCGTTAGCTACCGACGACAGCTGTTCTAAGTGTCCCCAGCATAGTTACTCTGTGAGGGACGGATCCACTTCCTGTGCCTGTGACAAAGGATTCTTCCGGTCTGAGACGGACCCTGCCTCTATGCCCTGCACACGTAAGTGTATTCCACATAACCCTAGCTATACCCCAAGCCCATTTTACTTCTCATATGGCATGCCCATAGACCAACCATGGACTGTTTACAGACTAAACTATGCATATTTTACACAGAAATGTAAAAGCTGATTGAAAACACCAGTTTTGATCTGGTTGGCTGGCTTGACACATTTTCCCAGGCTGTGAGCGCTTCTTAGGAAGCACTAGGTACTGGATTTGCCCAAATTAGCAAGCTTCTCGCCATTGAATTCTTGATTGAAATTCAGTTTTGTTTCAAACACTTAGTGGCATTTAAACAAGCCATAATTGAGCACACCGGTATATTACAATCTGTTCCAAAATAAATATCCAATTTCAGATTGACCTGTCCCTAAACATCACATACTAAATCAAACTGTGGTTGATCACTGTCAATCAGACATACTTTTCCTGTCTAAATTGGTGGTTCTTGGCCACTTCATGCTATAATATGGACCAGATTTCATGCCAACAGTCAAAAGCCAGGCTATGTGAGATTCCTGGAGATTCCAGCATCAAAAACATAGATGTAAACAAACTTCCCTGGACATGAGTAATCATTAAACCGGGTCAAGGGATTTGAAGGGTGAGCACAGAGAAACCACATATCACTCAAGAGAACCAGTACTTCCAGGATTTATATCAGTCTGCAGCTGTTCACTTCACACACCAGTGGGGCTGTTATCCTTAAGGCCATGACCAGAAGTTAAAGACAGAGACTCACGTGACAGTGATAAATTATTGGAAGTCCACCTGCACCTCTTTTAAACAATGCTTGTGTATTTGGTTCATTTAACTGTCCATTTTATTTCTGCATTTTCTAATCAAAATGTTCTGGAAACTCTTAAGTGTTAGAATGAGTTTGGGTGTGTGTTGTGTTTAGGCTATAAACTTAGGGGACAAAATGATCCACTAAAGTAAATTTAATCTGATGAAAAATCCATTTGGAGGTAAAAATTATTCATAAATAATTAGTAAACAATGATTTAAAACAAGGCTTTATGGTTAGCCTGTAGTAATTAGTTTTATTTAAAAACATTGAAGTCCATAGTATGTATTTATGTACGACCTAGCTAATTAAATGTGTTTGTGTGTGTGTGTGTGTGTGTGTGTGTGTGTGTGTGTGTGTGTGTGTGTGTTTGTGTTTAGCAGTGGATTGGGAGGAGCCCTGCCTTGATGAGTAAAGATAGATATGTGTGTCAGAGCCTGAGGTGACTCATAGACTTGATAACAGTGTTTAGCTTGTTAAACAGAGACCTGCATTGGCATTCAACATGCCACAGCTCTGAGCTGAGACAACAGGGTTAATCGTAAGAAGTACACACGTCAAATTTTCGTGACAAGCTATTTCTCTCTCTCTCTCTCTCTCTCTCTCTCTCTCTCATCTCTCTCTCTCTCTCTCTCACACACACACACACACACACACACACACACACACACACACACACACATCTATCGAACGACCTCACCCAGGGGATGACATATGTGAGCACGCTAGCCTGGGCTTCCTCCATTTTATGCATCAGATCATCTTGTTT
Source organism: Myxocyprinus asiaticus (assembly GCF_019703515.2). Classification (NCBI taxonomy): domain Eukaryota; kingdom Metazoa; phylum Chordata; class Actinopteri; order Cypriniformes; family Catostomidae; genus Myxocyprinus; species Myxocyprinus asiaticus. The sequence continues at coordinate 42,703,985 of NC_059348.1, read as the reverse complement.
GCCATACCATTACCCTCTGTTCAATGTGTGCAATGTCTAACCTTATTTACAAACTCACTCTTTCTCTTTTCTACCTCCATTTCGCTTTCTGTCTTTAATTTGATCTCTCTTTACCCGAACCTCCCTTATCTACTTTATATCTGTCGTTGAAGCTAGCGCAACTATGTTTGTGATAATAAGTACATTTACATGCACACCAATATGTTGAAAACTACCAAAAATCAGCTTATTCAAAAAATTTGACAATGCAAGACAACCGCGTTTACATGAGACTTGAAATCATCAGGTTATTCTCTGTTCTGAAGTCAAAATGTAGTCATGCGCATGACATTTGCCCACACTGGAAAATAACTTAGGTAAACATGCACGTGTTGACATGCAACGTGTAAAGGGCAAAAATCTATGTGTGCCGATCAGAATATGCTTACACCATTCATGACCTATAGTTGGCCAATCATTGGGCTATAGTTCACAGCAATCCATTTTGCAAATGAATTCATCAGTCTGTCTGAGATAGATTTATTATAAGAGCTTGTCTATGGACGCGTCAATGTACGCATGTGTCAGACGGATGCTTTTGGAGCATCTCACTTTGGTTGCATTGCATCATATATTTTTGGCCGCTGTGTCAAATTTAACGTAATTTGATACTTAGAAAAAAACACGCCTTGAGATCCCTGCGTTTGGATTTGCGCTCCATCAAGCTGTGTTTGACCTCAAGAAGGAGACTCATCTTATGTTGTCTGCTCTGGTAGGTGTTGTTTGTTCTCTGTATAAGATGCGTATTGCCTAAACAGCTGGAGTTTTGCTTACTGCCCCCTGGAAAAAACAGATGGTACTTCAAGCTTGAATTGCTCCGATGGTAGGAATATTCCTTAGTACTTTCCAGGGACATGATTAATTGCATTAATTTTTTAACGTGTTATTTATATAATTAATCACACTGAATTAATGCGTTAAATTGACAACCCTAGTTGTTATATGTTTTTAATACCTTAGAGGTTGTTTTTAATGTAATAAATAAGTTTCAATGATGTTGCACACAAGTTGTCATGATGGTGTTGCCATGTCCCGTTTTTTTTATTTTTTTTTATTTTTTTGCCACATTCATCTTAAAAAAAATATGCATTTAACAGTAGAGATCAAATATAAAACATCAGTATTATCTTTATTCATAGCTAATTCGCAGTTCTCAATTCAAATTATGTCTAGTGTTTCCCAATCCTATTCCTGGAGGTTCCTCAACAGTCAGGGTGGGGAAACACTGAGCTATGATTCATGTAAATCTGAATAACCAAGACATTATCCTTCGCTTTTTCAACTGTCTTTAATTGGAGCTCTCTTTACCGGAGCCTCTTATATCTGCATCTGTCGTCAACCCAGAAGCACCCCGTCAAACACGCAACACCCAAGATACTAAATCCCCACACAAATTTTTTTTATAAAAAGGAGGACGGTTGCAAGGGAGGAAAAAATTTGAAATGGCGATAAAGGGGAATACATTCAATGAAGAGGCGAGAGAGAGATGACCCCATTATGCTTGCGGAGCTGAACCTGTCTCTCACCTTAGCGTATTAAAACCCAGTTGACTTCAATAATTTCCTGTCTATCACAGAGACCATGTGGCACCACGCCACCGTGGGAGCACACGGTTCACCCCAGTCTACCGAGTGGGTACAGCAGCCACATACTTAATACAGGTTAAACAGAGTTTAAAGACCATTTACACGTAAAGCTCAGCCAGGAGGATTTAAATCTAATCCAGACCTGGGTCAAATATGTGTTTGAAATGTGTTGAAATGATTTGGAAGATATAGAGATATTTAAAAATGTTTTTTTGCCATATGGGGAGACCTCAAAGACGGATAATGAGACACATCCTGTTTGAGTATGTTTGTCCTCTTGACTCGATGATGGTCGTGCAGTGCTCGAGGCCATCCATACAAAAGAAAAGAAAAAAAAGACAATTGAGATCTTCTTGAAGGTGAAGTGTGTAAAAATGTTTTGGTGTTTTAAAATTATTTTTTCTATCCTAGCTTAATATATAGAGACAGCTTTAATGCGGTCATGGCACAAGGAATAAAATTGTCCTTGATCTTCTGATATTTGTATAAGAGGTCATTGTACTATAAAAACATACTGTAAGTTTCAGAACACAAAACTTCCTCACTGCAAAATTGTTTTAAACCAAGCTGTCAGAACAACTCGTTGTCTCTTTCCTTCACATTGTGACGTCTCACTGTGGTAGACATATGCATCTGACCGCCTCCACAACAACACATCAATGCTGACTTCACCTTATCACTTCTGTAGCCCTGCCCAGTAGCTGTTAGCAATGAGATGGTAGGTCAGTCAAGAGCAGAGAGCCAATCATAACAGTGGGCGTTTACTGTCAAATCTTAAAGAAGAAGCAGCACTAAAACCAAGTGTTTCTGACAGAGGGTCAGAATGAGGGTGGAAAATGATCATGTTTTACAAACATATTACTGTGCTGTTTTGTGTGTGTGTGTGTGTGTGTGTGTGTGTGTGTGTGTGTGCGCAAAAAAACAACCTTACTGATATTATAAGTAAACCTCAAGGAACATATTAAAATAATTTTGAAAAAGTGCATGTCATGACCCCTTTAAGTAAGCCCCCTTTAAATAAGCCATTCGTAGGTTTATACACTGATTTCACACCGCAGCCATTTTGAAATCGAAAGTGAGATGCAGGTGGGAAGTATCTCAGAGCTAACAGTAAACAACAATGTTTTGGACTACCAACCTGGAGCTGCTGCTGTGATTTACGAGTTTTGATGTTGAAAAATGGGCTGAGGAGGGATGTCGAATCCCACGAGCTGTTTAGCTGAAAGGTAACAGCAACTGGATAGAGGGTTATATCACCGAGATTGAAGGTAAGGTTGTTTTACGTTAACATTACATCTAGCCAAACTAGCTTGCCAGCTACTTCTGACTTTCTGATTGAAATACATTTTGTTTATTCGAGCTGTGTAGATTTATAGCAAATGTTAGCTGGCATTTTACGTAGCATGAACTTCGATCATGTAATTCCATTGTTTACAGTCAGGAAAAGCAAGTCAGGCAGCGTTGTGAGGGCAAGGTCATTACGCTCAATGCGAAAAAATGAAACCCCTTACATGATGCAGGTAACGTTGACTAGATAGCAAACAACATACGTTCAAGTTCTCTCGTTCAGGTGCCAGAGTTCATGCGCCAGATGTCTTGCTGCTTCTTTTGCCATGTCATGAATTGCTCACCTGTATGCGGTGAGACTTGCTGTTTGGGGTGGTCGGATGTTCCTGGAAAATAGGCCAATTTGTCACAGTTTACAGTCAAATTAGTAATGTTATTTGTCAGGACAGAGATATTTTTACATTTTGATGAATGTATTCACGTACACCTTAACATTTCGATTTAAACCCACAAACACACAAAGTTCAGGTCATAAGTGTACACACCCCTTGCACAATTAAAATGTTTATCATGTCATAATCATGGCAATTGCATTGTTTTTTATTTAGTTCTGTCTTGAAACTTTTTAACAGAACTTTTTACATTTATTCATTTGGCAGATGCTTTTATCCAAAGCGACTTACAAAAGAGGAATACATTCACTGTGTAACATTTTTTTATTTTTGTTATTTTTTTCTGGGTAGTAAGTGTTATTTTCTAATTGCTTATGCCCCAAAAGTATAGATAATGGCTATTATTCCCCACAAACTTTGCTTTTGTGACCAGGACAGTGATATTTTGAAATGTACCTGTTTCCAATGAGAAAACGGGTGAATTTGTGTCTTTTCGTTTACATAAAGTCAGAAAAAACAACATATGAATCCAAATTAACATGTATTTATACTAAAGTAATATTCAAAGCCGTGCTGGTCCATAAGGGTAACAAGTACCCGTCTCTTCCCCTGGCTCACTCGGTGCACCTCAAAGAGGATTACAACAGCATCAAGACCTTGCTGGACGCCTTGAAGTATGATGAGTTCGGCTGGGAGGTCATAGGAGACTTCAAAATGGTGGCATTCCTGATGGGTCTCCAAGGTGGTTTTACCAAGTTTCCCTGCTATCTTTGCCTTTGGGACAGCAGGGACACCAAGGCACACTACCACAGGCAGGACTGGCCACAGCAGACCGAGTTCTCTTCAAGTGGGAGCCACTGGTGGACCCCCGGAAGGTGCTGATGCCACCAATGCACATCAAATTGGGCCTTATGAAACAGTTTGTCAGAGCTCTAGATAAGGAGTCGGCAGCCTTCAAGTACCTTCAAGACTTCTTCCCTAAGCTGTCTGAGGCAAAGGTCAAAGCTGGTGTCTTCGTCGGACCACAGTTAAAGAAGGATATTGGATTCATATGTTGTTTTTTTCGGACTTTATGTGAACGAAAAGACACAAATTTGCCCGTTTTCTCATTGGAATTAGGTAAATTTCAAAATATCACTGTCCTGGTCACAAAAGCAAAGTTTGTGGGGAATAGTAGCCATTTTCTATTCTTTTGAGGCATAAGGAATTAGGAAATAACATTTACTACCTAGGAACAAAAATTGTGTTACATAGTGTTATAATCGAATCATCTTAAGGAGACAGTGGTACGAAAAGTGCTGTATTACAAAGTTTCACTAGCATCAGAATAGTAGTATTCAAGACAGATTAAAGTGGAACAAGAATTATTATTATTATTATTTTATTATTAATTAGTGACTGGTTAAATGTTCATGGAAAAGATGTGTTTTTAGCTGTTTTTTGAAGACAGAAAGTGAGTCAGCTTCACAGATGGAGTTGGGAAGGTCATTTCACCAATGTGGTACGAAACTGAAAGACTGGGAAAGTGTTTTGGTACCTTTGTGTTGGTACAACAAGGTGCTGTTCCTTAGTCGACCGCAGGCTTCTGGTGGGAACGTAGCTTTGCAGAAATGATCATCACAGACATTTACATATATTCCGCAAAACAATAAAAACTGGATGTACACAAAGGATCATGTTTAAAAGTTTACATGTGTACACCAATGAGACAAAAGCGGTATGCAAACTTATGACCACTGATCTGTATGTGTGTGTGAATGTGTGTAAAGCAATCCAGAATAAAATACATACACTACATCAAAGCTTTTGTGGCAAGTTGGTCCATAGTAGGGATGTTGACAGAGTTGTGTGCCAGTTTTTACATTGTAGGCTAAGTTTAATGCTATGAATTTTGGCATGACAGCTTTTTTTGTTTTTTATATCATTACAAAAAAATCACTTTTTGCAATATTGTTACAACACAAAACCATACTGACTCTTGTCAGCTTACCCTGTTGTTTCCTACCACCAGAACCAATAGCATATGGTGAACAGCATGCTGTTTAGGAAAATATTGTTGGAATGTTCCATAACATCCCACAACAACATGCTGGACCTTTAGATTGTCATAATTTCATAGAAATATCAAGACTTATCTTATTTGTTTCTTTAACTGTTTTTCCAGGTGGAATTTCCATCTGAAGATTCCTTTGTCACCGGTCAGTCAAATTGCAATTGCAAAGCTGGCCTGGGTCACTGCAATCATCAAAATTGTGTTACTGTATACCCTGGCACATTATATTAAACTGGAATGCAAATCTGTCCCTCCTATTGTTAGTAAAACCTCCCTGCCACAGACATGGCATATTCGTCTCATACTTTGGGCCTAATCACTAAACCTGTAAGTACGGTAAAAATGTCTAAATTAAAGCCACCAACAGCTCATCCCCCTTCCAATGACCTATAAAAGATCATGTCATGGAATCATACCCAACATCTATTGTCCTGTTCCAACCCCCCGCCAAGTGAACAGTTTGCTAATGATCTTCAAGACAACCTAGCCAAAATCGGAAGCAACAGCCAAATGTACAAGCTGCTGGTGGCATCAGGCAAATACCCATTGGACAAAGTTGAAACTGAATTTGGACTTCTGCCCTGTGGATTAGTCTTGACCTACCAAGACATTGGCTTGCCCACCGCCACCTCTGACCACCACCCAACGTCTCCTTTGCCACAACAACTATGCATTTATTCAACAGCTCTCAGTGAAAAGGAGAGCACTTTTTACAGTGGTATGACTGTTACCCTCTCTGACGCTGAGGCACTAGAGTTATAAACAAGGGGGCAGAGCAACAGTAAGATATGGCACTGTGTCCGTTCCCAGTGTCTGACTTCATCCACTTTTAAGAAGATAGTCTCACGAGTTGCAGACTTAACCAGCCTTGCCACCAGTATGCAGTGACAGAAGAGGTTAGTTCAGACACAGGTAATGAAGAGAGGCCTGGATCTGGAGCCAGAAGCAGCTGCACAATATGAGCAGGTTACCGGGAACTGTGTATACCCTTGTGGCTTTGTCATCAATCCCTTTGCCCCCCATTTAGGTGCATCTCCTGCTCGAAAGGTGGTTGACAGCAATGGTCTTCTGGGATTACTTGAAATCAAGTGTCCTGATGTAGACGGCATATTGGAGTGCCAGTAACTTTCTGTAAGAGCAGATGGTGTGTTTTCTTTAAAAACCAGCCATGACTACTATTATCAGATGACTGGTCAAATGGGAATCACAGGAATTACATGGTGTGACTTCTTTGTCAAATCCAGAAAGGACTAGCACTGGGAGTGCATACACTTTGATGCAGAGAAATGGGAGTCAATGAAAACTAAGTTGGTCTTATTCTTTTTTTAACTACTTTCTGCCCAACCTGTGCTGATAAATCCAAGAGTTTCTCTCTCACTGTCTCTCTCTCTCTCTCTCTCACACACACACACACACACTTTTACCAGACATTAACACCTAAATTAATGCTAAATGGATAGTTCTCACAGGTCTGTGAACTATCCCTTTATCATTAATGTTTGTGTTAAGCACTGTATAGGTCCTAAAACAATAGTTCACCCAAAAATTAAAATTTGCTGATAATTTACTCACCCTCAGGCCATCCAAGATGTATCCAAGTTTCTTTCTTCATCAAAACAGAATTTAAGATTTTTAGGATTTGATTTCAGGCCTCCTCCTTTAAACAATGCAAGTGAATGTACTCCATTTTTTGACGGTCCAAAATGCATGAAATGAAATGAAATCCTAAAAATCTTAAATTCTGTTTTGATGAAGAAAGAAACTCAGATACATCTTGGATGGCCTGTGGGTGAGTAAATTATCAGCAACTTTTCATTTTTGGTTGAACTATTCCTTTAAGAAAATATGTATACACAGTTTATATGATAATATTTGTATATATTCTATAACAATAGTTTACATTTAAAATTAATAGCAATGAATGACAATGGATACAAAGATAGATTTATTTAGAAATGCATTTGAGTACATTGTCTATCCACATACAAGGCATACTGTATGTCACATAAGTAAATAATAAAAATATCTGAAGAAACTATTGACAGTCGTGTTCAAAGGCTTGTTCATTGAAAAATCCAAATTCTGACATAATTTACTCACCTTATATGACTTTATTTCCTCTGCAGAACACAAAAGTAGATTTTTGCTATGAAAGTGAATCGTGACGGAAGCTGAATATTCTGCTCAAAATATTTTTTTGTTCTGTGGAAGAAAGTCATATGAGTTTGAAATAACATGAGGGTGAGTAAATGACAACAAAACATTCCTTTTAGTGTGAATTTTCTTTTTAACATTAATGATTTCTTCACCAGAACACAAGGAAGAATTTTAGAAGAATATTTCAGCTCTGTAGGTCCATACAATGCAAGCGAATGGTGGCCAGAACTTTGAAGCTCCAAAAAGCAGATAAAGGCATACAACTCCGTTTGGTTAATCAATGTAATCTGAAGTGATCCATGGTTTTGAGTGAGAACAGAACAGAATGTAACTCCTTTTTCACTGTATATCCTGACAGCAGTCTCCTTGGTGATCATGATTTAAAGCTTGATTACACTTTCCAGTGCTTGACACATGCACAGAGCGCTAGATGCCACTACAGGAAGTGTAATCGAGCTTTAAATCATGATCGCCAAGGAGACTGCTGTCAAGATGTACAGTGAAAAAGGAGTTACATTCTGTTCTCACCCAAAACCAACTGGATTGATTAACCAACCGGAGTTGCATGGATTACTTTTATGCTGCCTTTATCTGCTTTTTGGAGCTTCAAAGTTCTGGCCACCATTCACTTGCATTGCATGGACCTACAGAGCTGAAATATTCTTCTAAAATTCTTCCTTTGTGTTCTGCAGAAGAAAGAAAGTCATACACATCTGAGATGGCATGAGGGTGAGTCATTTTTGGTTGAATTATCCCTTTAAGCACTGCATAGGTCTTAAGAAAATATTTGTACATATTTTTAAACAATTATACTACATTAATAGCAGTGACTGCTAATAGATACAAAAATGTTGTATTTAAAAATATATTCCCATTTACATTGTCAATCTACTGTACACACACCAAATAAAAATAAATTAATTTATAACATTTAAATGACTAACCTAATTAATTTTCAACTACATACATGTTAACTGTAACCTAAAGGTAATTTAGAATTAAAACAGAGGTCCTTGGAAATTCATCAGTTGAGCACACACAGTCCACATCTTGTTGACCAACCATGTAGTGAAAGGGGTAGGACACCATCAAAAATGTGAGACTCTTTGATCCGTCTGATTGCCCTCTCCACGTGTATCCTCAAGCGAGCAATCTCTTGTGTGTGTGCAATTTCATCTTTACTGAATTGCCCACTTGGCCCTGTGAATGTTGGGTTTACAAGATTGACATGGATGTCAGCAAGGAGGTCTCTGATAAGAAAGCCATTATCAGCCATTACTTCATCGCCTGGCTCGAGAAGGTTTAAGATACCTGACTCTTTGGTAATTTCCAAATCGGAGATGGAGCCTGTGTACAGGTTGCTAACTAGGCAAACAGTTCCACAGGGGGTATCCCAATCAGGGATTTCAAAGTTGTGGTTCCTTTGTAATGAGAATATATCACTCTTAACACATTCTTAAGCACCTTTGAACTTGCTGTTTGAACATGGAATTCAGTACAGTCCAGTTCAGTACAATTGAATCATGGTGGCATTAACTCATCAATGGCCTCTCTACTTGGCCATACTGGTAATGTGCCAAGCATAAAATACAGGTAGTTCGCCCATGTTATACATATCCTGCTGACTGTGGCCTTTGACAATTAAACCTCACTGCTAAATCTGCAGAAAAAAAAAAAACCCTGTCTCATGTGGCAGAAGAACAAGAAAAACTGGTCAAAGAGGCAAATGTCTTGACCATGGAAGCTAGCTGTTACCGTCTGTTCAGTTTTACTTAGTCTACTTTACTTTACTTTGCATTCGAGTCCATCTCACCAAAGACTCTGCTGTAGGTTGAAGAGATACTGTAGGTAGAGTGCTTTGAGGTTGTCATAATCTTTAAATCCTGTGAAAAACATGATCAGCTTGGGCTCACATTGGAAGCGCTGGAGACAAAACTTCTGACTTCTTAAATTTTCATTTTCTTCTGTCAGATGAGCAATTTCCTTCTGTGCTGCATTCAGCTGCTCTTCCGTTGACGTTGACATTTCCAGATAATCATGGTCATGCAGTGCCCCAAAACTCTGGTTCGATCTTTGTTTTGACACAAAAGAGAAAGAAAAAAAACCAATAAGAACAGAAATAAATATCAAGTAGGTCATCGAGTCACCGTGCAGCACCCATGATGCCTGTATAAAGACACTCTCGCCTCTTTTGCTCAGCTCTCCATTTACAGAGCTCTGTTAGACAGGAATGAGATGACAGCTGCAGTATCTGTGGTAGTAGATTAATTATTACTCTGAACAACACAAATGTAGTCTAACAAACTCACTCTTCTTCTGTGTTTGGATTAGGAAACCAATGGTTCTCCTCTTCCTGCTCCTTCTCAAGGGATTCAGTATCACTAGGAGTGCTGTATAGGAACATCATAATTAACATAGCCTTGATTTCAGTGTTGGCCATTCATATGGTATTCTTTTAATGCTTAGCATTTTCACAAGTAAGTGGTGGTACATCAAACCTTTAGGTCCAAAATATAAATAACACAGCAAGATATTCTGTTGTCCTTTTATTAGGGGTGTAAATGTTTTATATCACAGAATGATAGTAACATTAAGTAGCAAACAACGCAAGATACATGTTTCAAATTGATCTTAAAGATGCTGAATGATGTTACAGTTGTAATGTACAGTAGTCATTACAAATACTGTTACATTACATAACCAAGTTGAAATAAAATCTACAATGCCTGTACTATCTATGCAATGTGTGATCAATGAAGGTCTGATGCTGCCATGAGTTTTTCCTGTCAAATCTGAGAATAAAGTATACTGTCAAAACAGTAAATGATACTGTAAGAGTTGTGTAACTCTCAGAATTGACAGAAACCTACAAAGGACATATATTATAGGCATTATGGATTTTATTTTGAGTATATGGTATATGACAATAGGACATTACAGTACTAAATTTAAAGATAATTCTGGTATGTTTTTGTGATTAAACCAAATACTCTCATTAACACAATCACAACAATATTTTTGTTTTGAAACAATGATTGTGTGAAAGGACATGTTTACAACCTTAATTAAAGCACAACATCAGGTTTTGAATGATAGACTAGCTGTGTTACACGTGTAATTAGTTTGTTTGGAAAGTTTTGAAATTCACTATTACTGAAAATAACACCAAAAATTATTATATAGTCATTGTACATACAGCTGGGTAAAATTCTCACATATTAACACTTATCGAAATGTATGGCAAAAACACATCTATTAATGGCCTTAAAGGGAAAATTTAAAGTACCCATATTATGCTCATTTATAGGTTCCTATTAGAATAGGTTTACATGCTTTAATGTTCAAAAAACATATATTTTTTCTCATACTGTACATTGCTGCAGCACCTCTTTTCACCCTCTGTCTGAAACACTCTGTTGTAGCTCGTGTCTCTTTAAAGCCCCCCTTTCCGAAAAGCCCAGTCTGCTGTGATTGGTCAACCGCTTAGAGCGTGTGTCTAAGAGAAATGTAACACCCCTTACCATAACCAAGTTTCAGCTCCCGAGTCTTCCTGAGCAGCGCATTCCTGAGGCGGGCATTATGCAAATGTGTTACATAGTGACGTAGCTATATCACGGAAGTAATGGCTGGACTGCAAACCAGGCGTTTCAGGAAGTTAAGGAGCAGTATTTTCTGTGGGAGAGAGTAACTCCCTTTGGCGTGGACTTCGTGCTTTGTAACTTTGCAGACATTTTACATGCACAAACAGCTATATTACACACTAAAGGAAAGGTAAAATCCCAAAAAGTATAATAGGTCCTCTTTAACAAAAACATGAGTGCAAATAAGTTCTCACTGAGGTTCTTTTTCTAACACTGATGCATTTACCCTGTTAAAAACAACATGATCTCTGAAGAGATGTTACACTTTTGATTAATGGCAATATGCTATCGAGTTTGAAAAATAAAGTATTCCTATAATGACAAAGTAGTTAACGCACCTGAAATTTCACCGAGTTGTCCTCCTGGGTTTGAGTTCACTGCACCACGTGAACAAAGTCGGCACACTTCCGTCTCAGTCTATGTAAACCCGTGAGCGATCGAACTATGCAGTCCTTAGTAAAATGTTTGGAGCACACCGTTGTGTTTTCTGTAATCTAAAGAGAGAAACAGTTAGCTAAGGTGTCTTGAGAGCTGCCGTATGATTCATTCTGAACAGCTTATCTGGTCTAACTTTCAGCCCAATCAACAGTTCGCATACTAGCGTGCTAGCGTTATTTTGCTTACCTGAAAATAAGGTCCAATCTCCCTTCTTATTTTGACAACCCATTCACGACGGGCGATGGAAGGATAAATATTTATCACACTCTTTCCTTTGGTAGGTTGTTCAGCCTGGTACACAATAATACGACATCGCAGCTCCAGTGATCCAGACGATAGTTTGACGGTACTTCTGGTTTCTTCCCACCTGAGCCTCGCTTTCAATTTGAACATGGCGGGTGCGTGAAATCAGCGTATTTCCCAGAAAAGTGTAATTACTGTCTCTGTGCATGTATCAAAACATTGGTCTATTTGTTTGAGCATCCCAACCAACCCGATACAGCAATAGAGGGCTATCTATTTGACTGACCAATTGTAGATGGGTGAGTCTTTGAGAAAACTTTAGTCATTATTTTAAAATTATTATTTTTAATGACTTAAAAATAAGTAATTGTTTCTAAGGCTGTTGATTTAATATGTTAATTCAATGTAATTAATTATATAAAAAATAACGTTTTTAAAAATCTACACAATGAATTATGCCCCCTGAGCATATGTAAATTCCATAATAATAATTATATATCATTATTAGAATTATATTTATAAATAAAAATATACAGAATTATATTTATGATTGTTTTATTATAAATTGAATTAACTTAATTTGGGGACTTCTCTCGGCAAATATTAATATATTTAATTAATTCGTAATTAATTAATCTGCGTCTCATATAATGTATTTGTTTAAAAGTTTTAATCAATTTCTATTTATTTCCTTTTTTTATTTATTTTTTATTCGGTGATGCTAGTGGCACAGAAAATATATTCTTCTTCTTTAATATTTAAATTAACATAACTGGGAACTACATTATGTCTCCCAAACTGTAAAACATCAACCTCTGACCAAATTTTTTCTGGGCAGGCTTTGTGAGAAAGTCAACCTGGGACCGCTGATTCAGAGAACCATATTTGTCAGGAAAACATCACGGTTTGCTTACACCAGAGATGGCAGTGAGAGCAACCAAATTAGCATTTATGAGATTCCTGTCAGCAAGGTGCTCAGTTATGGAGATGTAATCATTTTTCTCTCTCTTCCACACTCTCGCGGGTTGGGTGTCTTTCCTTTTTGCACAGCTTGCGCTGCACGTCACCTGTGGTGCTGGCTTGTCGTAAATGTAATTATCTTTAAATTCAGCAGCGCCTGGTTTACGGAAAAAACCACAGAGAAAAACAACGCTAACCTACACAAATACACTTGCACACAAACAGACTTGGATGCGTCATATCCTGTAACATCATCTGCCTGCAGTGGCAATTAAAGGGTGTGTACGGTTGTGTATTTGTTTGTCATTTCAGTATCGCTGAAGTTTCTCTTGCCAACGGTGTAGTTGGAGAGCAATCTTTGCTGCACTCATAATCCTGTTTTGTTTGTTCCAAACTTCACTGTAGCAAAAGTAAAGTATAAATCATGTGTGTATTTTGTCATAATATCTCAGAGCTGTGGTTTTCTCATATTTCTTAACTTTCTTTTCTCTCAGAGCCCCCCTCCGCTCCTCAGCACCTGATTTCCAATGTGAACGAGACTTCTGTAAATCTGGAGTGGACGATCCCAGCCTCGTCCGGCGGCAGACAGGACCTTAATTATAATGTTATATGCAAGAGGTGCAGCTCAGATGGTCAGCGCTGTCAGCCCTGCGGCAATAGTATCCATTTTTCTCCGCAGCAGCTGGGCCTGCGAGCCACCCGGGTTTCCATAAACGACCTGCAGGCTCACACCAACTACACCTTTGAGATCTGGGCCGTAAACGGGGTCTCTAAACAGAGCCCCGGACCAGAACAAGCAGTTTCTGTGACTGTTACCACCAACCAGGCGGGTAAGTGTGTATATGTGTGTGTTCACATGTTAATAATATAAAATGACTGTCTGTGATGGTAATTAAGCACTTTCCATCTTCTGAAAATTATGGTACAATTATTGCATCATTAAAGACCCATAAATGACATTAAATTCCCAGTTTACTTTACTGTGCTGACATATTTTCTATTGAAACAGTATGGGCTGGACATATCAAAGAGTCTCTTTTTTTTTTTTTTTTTTGAAAGCCAAAAGCCTGTAGTTCATGTCACAGCCATGGACCATGATTTGCTACTTGCTATTCATTCTCAAGAACATTTTATTTTGTATACACCCCTGAGTGCAGGATGATTAATCTATATGTTTGATCCATTTTTGCAGAAGAGAATGTACTGTAAAAGTAAAACACTACATTTTAAATGTGATTAAATGTAATAGATATGTTATATAGCAGATAAACTAGAAGATAAAAGCCACAAAACACTGGCATGAATTCCACAAAAATGTATGGCCGATGTGTAGAATTTGTCGTTAAAATCTTAAGACTCTGTAATCATCTTCCCCTTTGGTGAAGAATTTCTAATTCTTTCTTGCCCATGTGTGTCAGAATTGTTTTTTGTGACAATAACCAAGCATATATCCGGATCAAACTGTGCATATGTGCATTTGTTGGCTGGTCTCATTTGTTTGTGCTGAGTGCACTGTTAACTTTTACAAGGTGTTTAATTTCAGGTGAGAAAGTGTGAGACAGGAAGGAGCATTTTGTCTGACTTTTGGGAGTGAGTGCGTGTAGGCCCTCAGTAACAATTCCTTTGGCCTTCTAAGTATCTTTCTCACCATCATTGTCTTGGTGAACTCTGGTTTAGATAGCTGTCACACCTTTCTGTACATGCTTCAAACAAACTTTCACTCCTGAATGTCTGTTCTTGGTCTTTCTTTATGGCCCAGTATATATCAAGCAGACCTTACCCAACAGCACTGTTTCCAGATCTTAATGTAAAAATCTAGTTAATATAGAAGTACAGTGCCTGTATATTAAACACTTATCTGCTTCTAATCATAATTTTCCGAGCACCGAGGAATTAAGCCAGACATTTTCTCGGCCTGACTTAACTTTCCCATGGCAAGTGCAAAGTGTCATTGATAAAGCCCTGAAGATGACAGATAAGCATGTACTTGCTAGATGACTACATCAGTAGACCTTTTGTAGTAACAATGTGGAATTATGAGAGTATCGGAAGCACTGGCCCAATTGTGTATCCAGAATTCTAATATAATGGCACATACATATAGGGCACATCACTTTGGCAATACTATGGGAGGTTGTGGGGCAGTTGTTTGCAATAATTACTATATTCTTCTTTGGGCACTAACCTGTGTAGCTTTTAACGTATAGTTGATTTTCAGGTTCAGGTGACAACACAAATATCTCCACTCTCATAGTCCTTTATTGCTTTACGGCACTAATGTGTTTATGTTTCTCTGAAACAGCTGTATTGGGGGATTGGGGTGCTCCTAGCAACTCTAAGCTCCTTCTCTTTACCCTGTTCCTTCTCCAGCTCCCTCTCCGGTTACCACCATCCAGGCCAAGGACATCACCAGACATGCTGTGTCTTTGGCATGGCAACAGCCCGAGAGACCCAACGGTGTCATCCTTGAGTACGAGGTCAAATACTATGAAAAGGTGAGATGAGTCGTGGGAAATGTAGTCACCAGTATGCTATGTATTAGACTAAGGTTCACAGCATTGGATGCTGGTGTGCTGGTGTCCAACTAGGCTTATTACTATATTAACCAGCAAGACTACCAACAAGACCACCAGAAAAACTATGCCAGTTGACTAGCTTCACCTTTAGCTTCAGGTTTTGCTTTTAAACAACATGGTTTTACCCTGCTGAAAAATAAAAAAAACTGCTCATATCATCCTACGCTGGTCTTATCTGGTTTCCCAGCCTGGTCAGACTGGTCTGTTGGCTGGTTTTGGGCACTTTTCAGCTGATCAGGCTGCGAGACCAGCCTAAACCAGCTAAGACCAACTTAAACCAGCAAATCGTAGGATAGTTTAAGCTTGAATTTAAACAGAAATTCTTACTGGTCTTTTAGCAGGGATCTCAAACTGACAGCATGTGATCAGGCTGTATTAGTGGTTGATATGCACCTTTGAGAATATAGTTCAAGATTAACCATGGTGACATCACACACAAACAGCATGAGGTCAGGTATTGGGTGAGATGCTCACTGGAAACTGTAGTCTAAGATGTAGCAATCAACATGCAGCCTTTACTTAAGTCCTTAATATAAGCAGTATGAGGTCAGGTGCAACCCAGAGAGCTGCATTTTAGTTCATAGCCAGACCAGACTCACTCACTCGCTCGGCTGGAGTCCAGTCAACTGGCGGGTCTGAACAGTATGGGGTGAATGACAGAGCTGGGTTGGTGCATGTAGGCTTTGGGATAGAGAGAGGATAACAGCGTTCTCCTCTCTCTTCTCCTGCTGTGTCTTCCTCTGGCTGACTGATTACAGATTGCAGCCATGGTCAGATTCCTTTCCCCCATGCTCTGAGGTTTTCCATAGCAAACACACATTAGCACACACTTAAATGCATTGACATACACACAAAACCAAGACACAGAGTTTCTTGTTCTGTGCTCCAACAATTACAAGGCAAACATTAGGGGACATCGAAGAAAAAACAATTAAACTTAGTTTCCTTTGCTTGTTTTGGTTCAAATTCGACAGCGTTTAAGTGGTTTGGATGTAGTGATGAAACAGGAATTTTGAACTAGCAAATTCAGGTTACACCCAAGGGAGAGAGTGAAAACAAAGATGGCAGTCTTGTTTTTGAACAATAAAGCAGCTGTTTTCCCTACAAAAGCCTGGCTGTCGTTTCTTTGTCAGACCTTAAACAAATCCCTCTTCCGTTTTTGTTTTATCAGGCTTTGATTTCAAATAAAACAAACCCTAACGACCAATCCCAGTGGTTTGTTCAGTATTTTCTGTTTCTCTCATCCAATCAGGACCAAAATGAGCGGAGCTATCGCATAATGAAGACCTCCTCCCGCAGTGCTGAGATCAAAGGCCTGAGCCCACTCACTTCCTACGTGTTTCACGTGCGCGCTCGCACAGCCGCTGGCTATGGAGACTTTAGCGCCCCCTTCGAGTTCATGACCAACTCAGGTAGGTTCACATGTATGTGTGTTACTGATACGGCATTGTGAACCGACAATGGCAAGTCTTTGTTCACACAATTAGAGACTGGAGTGTTGAGTTTTAGGGTGGATCACTCACTCATCCGGAAACTATTTCTCTAAAGTAACATAATTATAGCCTCTGTGTATGTTTTTCTTTTTTCTTTTTCTTTACGATAGTTTCTTTGTTTGTTCAGTACAAAGTCACTGGTATTTTTAAAGGCACTTTAAAGTAAACTCTTAAAAGGATGGAATGTTTTGGAGCTTTTATACCAGGCTGTTTCAAAACAGTAACTTAAAAGAGGCAGGATTTGGGTATTGTTGATGAAACGGCATGTATAACTCCATAATGATAAAACTCTTAATGAAAACAAAATCAAATATTTGACCTATATATATATATATATATATATATATATATATATATATATATATATATATATATATATATATATATATATTTTTTTTTTTTTTTTTTTTTTTTTTTTTTTCTGCATTAAAGGGATAGTTCACCCAAAAATGAAAATTCTCTCATCATTTACTCACCCTCATGCCACCCCAGATATGCAAGACTTTCTTTCTTCTGCTAAACACAAACTTTTTAAAGATTTTTAAAAGAATATTTCAGCTTGGTGACTAGAACTTTGAAGGCCCAAAAGGCAGTATAAAAATAATCCATAAGACTCCAGTGGTTAAATCCATATCTTCTGAAGTGATGTGATGGGTGTGGGTGAGAAACAGATCAACATTTAAGTCCTTTTTACTAAAACTCTACTCTTTCAATTTTACTTCCACATTCTGGTGTTGAAGTGACTTTCGCTTTCACATTCAGCTACCTACTGGTTGGGCTCGTCAAAGGTGGAGATTAATAGTAAAAAAATGACTTAAATATTGATCTGTCTCTCACCCACACCTATCATATCTCTTCTGAAGATATGGATTGAACCACAGTCATTTGGATTACTTTTATGCCTTCTTTATGTCATTTTTGGACCTTTTGAGTTCTGGTCACAATTCACTTGCATTGTGAGGACCAACAGAGCTGAAATATTCTTTTAAAAATCTTTATTTGTGTTTTTCTCAAGAAAGAAAGTCATACAAATCTGGGATGGCATGAGGGTGAGTAAATGATGAGAGAATTTTCATTTTTGGGTGAACTATCCCTTAAAGAGGGTGAATTTTAAGATTTATATAAGGCAGACAAATTTAAATGCACATCGTTATGAGAATTATTAGGGTTCCTACGGTCATGGAAAACCTAACACTTTTAGGGAATTTTAAAATTGTGTTTTCCAGGCCTTGAAATGTTATAGAAATGTGTAAAATTACAAAAGTCTTGGAAAATACATGGAAAATGTATATAATAAATACAAATGTTTTCAGGATATGCTCTGCTCTAAAATATTTAATTGCCTAAAATCTTCTTGTGTAGAGTAAAACTGGATTGTAAACCATAGTGATTTCACCAAATGAATCGTTAGTGAGGATTTTTGTTAATAAATTGGTTGAACTGACTCACAAATTGGTCTGAATGATTCATTAGTGAATTGGTCTGAAATGTTATGCTTTTTCAAAACTCCTTATCCAGTAATTCCAAACCACTGGAAAGGACTAGGAAAGGTCATGGAAATTCCTTGATCAAAAATTGTGGGGAACCTAAATTACACACATTTCAGACAGCTAACTTTAGTTTATTAATCTTTTTCCTCTCAGTTCCCTCTCCTATAATTGGAGATGGCGCAAACTCCACCGTCCTGCTGGTGTCTGTAATTGGCAGCGTGATTCTGTTGCTCATCTTCATCGGAGTCTTCATCATTAGCCGCAGGTAAGCCACCTAGCTCAGCTGTGCGTCAGTCGTCTCACAGATACTCTGCAACAGGAAGCATTCCTCCCTCTGTCCCTGTGGGCGTCTCCGTCACCTCACCCTATCTGTCATCCTCTATCAGTCTCTCTCTATCTCTTTATCTATCTGTCATGCCCCTGCTGTCTTTCTCTCTCTCTACCTGTCCATCAATCTCTTTTTGCTGGTTCTCACGGCTCTTCCTCCTTCTTTTCCCCCTCTCTCTCTCTTTTTCCCTGTGGTGTAGCTGGTGGTATTGTGACATGCCGTTGGCAGCTCAGCCTGATTAGTCTCTGCTGTGCTGCCATGGGTCTCTGTGCCGTGTGTGCTGGAATCCATAGGAAACATGTCCTCTGCTCGCCTTCCCAAGGGAGTCAGGGACACGCAGGAGAACAGTTGTGTGCATGTCCTCATGTGTGCATACTTGTACTTGTGTGTACCGCACTCAATCAGAGCAGTTGTCATACTCCCACAGGCGAAATGTCACGGTTGCTTTACCTTAATCAAACAACTTTTTCTTGTGTCAAACTCACACTCTCGGACAGCCACACGCCTACTGCAGTTATTATCTGCTCTCAACAGAGTACAGATACATCTGGCTGATCGACTACCTCCTGTTTTTGTGTGAGCCTCCTTTAAAGGGTTCCCATTGTCAAAAAAATAAAAATAAAAATGGAAATTGTCAGGGGATTTCAAAATTATGACGTTCATGCCTTTGAAAAGAAGTCATGACATTTTTAATAGTGAATATATATTTTTCTAGTTATGCCAAGTTCTAAAATATTGAACTGATTAAAACTGCTGTTTGTGAGTGTAATCTATATAAAATTATAAAGTTGTAGTATCCAGGCCTGGACTGATAAAATGATATAATGAAAATGATTAAAGTATTTTAAAAAATTATAAAATGATTATATCCAGGCCTGATAAAGTCGTGGAATTAGATAAAATCCTGAGAAGTTTTTAAAAAGTCATGAAAATTTCAAAAGCAACTAGGCAATCTCTCTAAAATAATAAATTTGTTATATCCAGGCCTGAAATGCTAAAATAATATAATGATGATAATAGTAAAATTATATATATATATATATATATATATATATATATATATATATATATATATATATAAAGATAAAATTGTGATATCCAGGCCTAGAATGATACTATGATAATGATACAATTATAAAAAAAAAATAAAAAAAAAAAAAAAAGATCAAATTGGGATATCCAGGCCTGAAAAAAGTCATGGAAATTGACAAAATCTTGAAAAGTCATGGACAAGTCATGGAATTTTTTATAGTGAATATACATTTTACTAGTTATGCTCGGCTCTAAAATATTTAATTGATTTTAACCTGCTGTTTCTGAGTGCAATCTCTATAAAATTATATAAAAAAAATAAAATAAAAATTAAATGTCAAAAATCCTTACTGATCACAAGGGTACTGCATAATCATGAGCAACTGGAAAAATAATAGAAATGAATTGGTCAAAAGGTGTGGAAACCCTACTTTTAAACACCATTGCACTTTCCCAGACCGATTTTAGAGACAACTCTTGCAATGGTTGACATTGTATCATTATCAGCGGTGATAATCATCTTCGCATTCTCAAAGTCGCTGAAGAGCAGCATCGGCCTCTTTCACAGTGAAAATAACAATCAAAGCTAATGAATGGTGCTTTTGTTTTGGCCAAGCAGCCATTAAGCACATCCTCATTGGATCCCTTCAGCAGGAGACAAAACTACACCTCCTCAGTAGCTCTCACCTTTGCCCTGTTCTTCTTACCTTGAGGGGCACCAACCACTCAATCGTGGAGGGGTGAAGGGGGGTACAGCCTTGAACAAAGCCACAGGTTCCTCGATTTAGTACTTGGATAGCACACTTGCTAATCTTCTTGTTCCTAAAATAACGTGCACTGGGTGCTCTGGCTGATGGCAGGGCCTCCTGCAGGCAGAGCTATTTCTAGCTTGAGCAGAGCACTCTAGCGTTAAAGCTTCTCTCCTCCTGTTCTACCTGTGGATATGCCCCTCTCCCTCCCTCGCTCCTTTTTCTTCCTTCACTAACCCTGAACCTTTGGGGCCTTTGTCAATGCCAGAATGCACTAGAAAAACAATAACAGCAGTTGTGCATTCCAGGTTTTATTTTTATTTTTAATTTTTTTTTCCTAACCCAGCCCCCATCTCTATATACAGGCAGGTGACCCCATACCCAGCAGGGAGTGTTCGTTAGGGCAGCATCCCAGGCAGGGTTGTTATCTATTCCATTGCTTTTGTTTTGCACTCTGTGCCCATGCAAAAAGGTCAGCAGTTGGCCCCAAGGGGTCAGCAGGTGATTGGGTGAAAAGGGAACTTTGAAGATTGCACATACTAGCACATTTATACTACTGTAGACAGTCAGAGAGGAATGTTGTTAGTGGAGGAGGTAGTTTTAGACCTGATTTTGTTGCTGTTTTGGCCACTTGATGAGTTGTAATCATTTGTTCTCCATTCCTTTACCCTACTCTTGCTTTTTGTTCATCTCTCTAAAATATTTTAAACAGGCTTGTTTGAACGATCTGAAAAGTGGGTGCAGAGAGCATAATTAAAACTTAAGATTTGCTCATTAATATTAATTAAGTGATGTCTCATTCGTTCAATAGTCCTATCTGATTGGCTGAAAGACAGACTTTGGAAAGTGGGCACTAGCCTTAGTGTAATTACCGCTTACCTGTGCATAGTCCTTGTTCAGTCCACTACCAACGCAACTGGTTGGACATACATTCCTTGTTTTGCACAGCCAGCTACAGTTTCATTTTCTTCACACTGCAGCCAGGCAAAACAAAACTCGTAAAATATCAAACTTGAAAACTTCGAAATTTCTAAAAGTTCCTCCAGTTACGTATTGCTACGTTCCTGATTTCAGATATAATGCCAGCGGTCTTCATGAACAACTCTCTTTGCAGCCTGACTGATTTTACGGCCCCACTTTTATGGAAAAGGCTGAAAGGTCATTCAAAAGTTTGACCTTCTACAATGGCTTGGAACAGTATATGACTTCATGCGTCAGCCCACCGTGTATCACAGATGTACCAGTTAGTCTGGGTGAATAAATACTTCAGCTAATCCCAGAGGGAAAATGTATTTCTCAAAGGTTGTTCTTTCAGATCTCAGAGACTTATTGGAGTACTCAACTTTATCTTATCTCTGTATTTTATGTTTCTACTGAAATTTCTTGGGAAAAAATTTAAATAGAAACAAATGAGACTATGAAATGATAGCTCTAAAATTTGGATAGCATAGCCCAGATTATTTGGTATTGTAAGAATTTGGTTAATTGAAATTTCGATTGCAATCTTTTGTAAATCTGAGCACATTTTGTGATGCCTCTCATCTCTATGTGTTAACAGGAGAAGCAAATACAGCAAAGCCAAACAGGACTCAGATGAGGAGAGGCATTTGCATCCAGGTAACACAGCAATAAACACACACAATGAGGTATTCTCCTACATGTCTATGTAGTCTCTGTTAAAGCAGAGAGATGTACTGTATATTATTGGAAAAGGTATTTATATATTTTGAAGGACAGACAGAAGCCAACATGAGGAGGAGAATGAAAAACAGATGTTATATATTTATCATGTTGTCTGTCTGCCAGCTATTCGCTCCTTCTCTCCTCTCTCCAGCTAACATGTAGTCACCTCTCTCTCCTTCTCTCTGCCTCCCCACAGGAGTCCGGATCTATGTGGACCCCTTCACCTACGAGGACCCCAACCAAGCCGTACGTGAATTCGCCAAAGAAATCGACGCCTCCTGCATCAAGATTGAAAAGGTCATCGGCATTGGTGAGCAAAAGACCTGCTGTTTTTCTTTCCGTGTTTCTGTCTGTCAGCGTGAATGTAGCCAGACCACAACTGTTAGACTAAAATGTAAGCGTACTGTTCCAGACAGGTCACATGGGTCATTACGTACCGCAGACATTTTTGATTCAAACTTGATTTTTCTGTTTAAAGGAGAATTCGGGGAGGTGTGCAGCGGGCGGCTCAAGATGCCTGGAAAGCGAGAGATCTGTGTGGCCATAAAAACCCTCAAAGCAGGATACACTGACAAACAGAGGCGGGACTTCCTGAGCGAGGCCAGCATCATGGGCCAATTCGACCACCCCAACATCATCAGACTGGAAGGAGTCGTAACTAAATGTGAGTCTTTTGAGTATGTGTGTGTGTGTAAATATATATATATATATATATATATATATATATATATATATATATATATATATATATACATACACTGGCGGCCAAAAGTTTGGAATAATGTACAGATTTAGCTGTTTCAGAAGGAAATTGACTATAATTGTCCAGAAACTCAGGTGGCATTTCACCCCACGCTTCCTGTAGCGCTTGCCATAGATGTGGCTGTCTTGTCGGGCACTTCTTACGCACCTTACAGTCTAGCTGATCCCACAAAAGCTCAGTGGGGTTAAGATCCGTAACACTCTTTTCCAATTATCTGTTGTACAATGTCTGTGTTTCTTTGCCCACTCTAACCTTTTCTTTTTGTTGTTTCAAAAGTGGCTTTTTCTTTGCAATTCTTCCCATAAGGCCTGCACCCTTTCTCTTTACTGTTGTACATGAAACTGGTGTTGAGCGGGTAGAATTCAATGAAGCTGTCAGCTGAGGACATGTGAGGTGTCTATTTCTCAAACTAGAGACTCTGATGTACTTATCCTCTTGTTTAGTTGTACATCTGGCCTTCCACATCTCTTTGAAGGAAATGGGGCCTGTCTAGATTTGATCAAAAATGACTTTTTTTAATTAGTGGTGGTGCTGTTTTTTACATCAGTAATGTCCCAACTATACTTTGTGATCAGTTGAATGCCACTTTGGTGAATTAAAGTACCAGTTTCCTTCCGAAACAGCAAAATCTGTACATTATTCCAAACTTTTGGCTGCCAGTATGTATAATATATATATATATACAGGTGCATCTCAATAAATTAGAATGTCGTGGGAAAGTTCATTTATTTCAGTAATTCAACTCAAATTGTGAAACTTGTGTATTAAATAAATTCAATGCA
This sequence comes from Myxocyprinus asiaticus, assembly GCF_019703515.2. Classification (NCBI taxonomy): domain Eukaryota; kingdom Metazoa; phylum Chordata; class Actinopteri; order Cypriniformes; family Catostomidae; genus Myxocyprinus; species Myxocyprinus asiaticus. The sequence continues at coordinate 42,680,293 of NC_059348.1, read as the reverse complement.
CACAGACTGAAGTAGTTTAAGTCTTTGGTTCTTTTAATTGTGATGATTTTGGCTCACATTTAACAAAAACCCACCAATTCACTATCTCAAAAAATTAGAATATGGTGACATGCCAGTCAGCTAATCAACTCAAAACACCTGCAAAGGTTTCCTGAGCCTTCAAAATGGTCTCTCAGTTTGGTTCACTAGGCTACACAATCATGGGGAAGACTGCTGATCTGACAGTTGTCCAGAAGACAATCATTGACACCCTTCACAAGGAGGGTAAGCCACAAACATTCATTGCCAAAGAAGCTGGCTGTCCACAGAGTGCTGTATCCAAGCATGTTAACAGAAAGTTGAGTGGAAGGAAAAAGTGTTGAAGAAAAAGATGCACAACCAACCGAGAGAACCACAGCCTTATGAGAATTGTCAAGCAAAATCGATTCAAGGATTTGGGTGAACTTCACAAGGAATGGACTGAGGCTGGGGTCAAGGCATCAAGAGCCACCACACACAGACGTGTCAAGGAATTTGGCTACAGTTGTTGTATTCCTCTTGTTAAGCCACTCCTGAACCACAGACAACATCAGAGTCGTCTTACCTGGGCTAAGGAGAAGAAGAACTGGACTGTTGCCCAGTGGTCCAAAGTCCTCTTTTCAGATGAGAGCAAGTTTTTTGTATTTAATTTGGAAACCAAGGTCCTAGAGTCTGGAGGAAGGGTGGAGAAGCTCATAGCCCAAGTTGCTTGAAGTCCAGTGTTAAGTTTCCACAGTCTGTGATGATTTGGGGTGCAATGTCATCTGCTGGTGTTGGTCCATTGTGTTTTTTGAAAACCAAAGTCACTGCACCCATTTACCAAGAAATGTTGGAGCACTTTATGCTTCCTTCTGCTGACCAGCTTTTTAAAGATGCTGATTTAATTTTCCAGCCGGATTTGGCACCTGCCCACACTGCCAAAAGCACCAAAAGTTGGTTAAATGACCATGGTGTTGGTGTGCTTGACTGGCCAGCAAACTCACCAGACCTGAACCCCATAGAGAATCTATGGGGTATTGTCAAGAGGAAAATGAGAAACAAGAGACCAAAAAATGCAGATGAGCTGAAGGCCACTGTCAAAGAAACCTGGGCTTCCATACCCTCTCAGCAGTGCCACAAACTGATCACCTCCATGCCACACCGAATTGAGGCAGTAATTAAAGAAAAAGGAGCCCCTACCAAGTATTGAGTACATATACAGTAAATGAACATACTTTCCAGAAGGCCAACAATTCACTAAAAATGTTTTTTTTATTGGTCTTATGATGTATTCTAATTTTTTGAGATAGTGAATTGGTGGGTTTTTGTTAAATGTGAGCCAAAATCATCACAATTAAAAGAACCAAAGACTTAAACTACTTCAGTTTGTGTGCACTGAATTTATTTAATACACGAGTTTCACAATTTGAGTTGAATTACTGAAATAAATGAACTTTTCCACGACATTCTAATTTATTGAGATGCACCTGTATATCACAAATCACATATGCTTCTATGGTAATGTAGGATGTAATAAAAATATTCAAGATTGGTGGGACCAAATGTAAAATTTATGAATCTTCTGTTGAAAATCCCATATTGATCAACTACTAATCTCAATTTTGGAGAGACATGTCCATCTCAATGTGTATTCACAGTCCTGGTAACCACAGCCTTTCATCCTGATTTTTTCTTACGTTTGCATGTCTTTTGCAAATCATGGCCTTGTTGATCTCACAATTCAGGTGTGTTTTACCATCTGCTTTTGTTTTTCATGAAATGCCTATCGCAAGCTAATGGTTTTCATTTCAACTTTTTGCTTTGAGTTTTACCCATTAAAAGCCTTTGCTTGAGAATTGGAGCACTTTGCTCCAAAAAATGTTACCGTTGATGTCTGCCTCCTGTTTGCATCTTAATGCCGTTTGGAACTGCGCACAAGAAATGACACACTCCCCTTTTTTTCTAATTTTATGAAAATCAAACCTGCCTATTGAAAGTCACCCTTACCATTACCAGAAAGGATTCTTGGCTGCCAGTCAGACCCGACATCAAACCTTTTAATATGCCATTATTGATTGAAAGTTGACTCTCTCTTATGTATATTTGAGAAACCTTCATTGGTGCAGTTGTGGCTGGCTCTCAGTCGACATAACAGCTTATAATATTCTGAGAAACTGGTACTGTATATGTGTGTGTGTGAGAGAGAGAGTGTGTGTGTGTGTGTGTGTGTGTGTTAGTGGAGAACCCAGAGCTGTGATTTGCATTAGTAGGCTTTGCATTCGACAGCTGGACTGAAGAACACCCTTAGTGTCTCCTCATGGTGATGGCTCATTCACTGTCAACCAGCTCAGGAGCCCTGGAGAGAAACTCAGCCGCAGAAGCACAAAGATGAAGATGTTTTTTGAGTTGTTTTGGTGGGTGAGGGTTGCTTTCATATGACGGGGCTTCTTCGTACATGTGACCATCCCACTGAGTGACATCTTTCCTCCAGACAGCCCTGGCAAATCCCTGTCCTTTCTGTAATGTATTAGTGAAGACAGTGCCAACAGATGGGTTAGAGAGAGAGCAGTAGTGAACAGAAAGTTAAAGAGAATACATACTGTATGTCCTAAGGAAGTTATTTTCTCATTTTAGAGAGTATTTGATTGGACAAAAATCTGTGTAGTGCAAGATGAGTCATCAATATGTTTGGTCTGTTTTCACGAAAGGGAAAAAATTTTAAATTAAAATTCATATACCACAACATTAAAACCACCTGCCTAATATTATGTAGGTACCCCTCGTGCCACCAAAATAGCACCAACCTGCATATCAGAATAGCATTCTGAGATGCTATTCTTCTCACCACAATTGTACAGAGCAGTTATCTGAGTTACCATAGACTTTATCAGTTCGAACCAGTCCGGCCATTCTCTGTTGACCTCTCTCATCAACATTTCCGTCCACAGAACTGCCGCTCACTGGATGTTTTTTTTGTTTTTGGCACTATTCTGAGTAAATTCTAGGAGATCAGCAGTTGCAGAAATACTCAAACCAGCCCATCTGGCACCAACAATCATGCCATGGTCTAAATCACTGAGATCAAATTTTTTTCCCCATTCTGATGGTTGATGTGAATATTAACTGAAGCTCCTGACCCGTATCTGCATGATTTTATGCACTGCACTGGTGCCACATGATTGGACGATTAGATAATCGCATGAATGGTTGTTGGTGCCAGATGGGCTGGTTTGAGTATTTCTGTAACTGCTGATCTCCTGGGATTTTCACACACAACAATCTCTAGAATTTACTCCAAATGGTGCCAAAAACAAAAAACATCCATGTTGACGGAAATGCCTTGTTGATTATGAGGTCAACAGAAAATGGCCAGACTGGTTCGAACTGACAAAGTCTACGGTAACTCAAATAACCACTCTGTACAATTGTGGTGTTGGCACTGTTTTGGGGGCATGAGGGGGCCTACACAATATTAGGCGGTGGTTTTAATGTTGTGGCTGATTGGCGTACATATATGCTAAAAGTGAACTTTGTGAATGTTGAAGACTACACAAACCTCAAAGTTAGCATACACACATGGATTAAACACCATAAAACTTTAAATCAGTTCTTTCATAGTTTAGTCATCTTTTACTTAATAGATTTTGCCCTTTTTTTCAACATAAACAATGTTTCTCAACATGCTCAGCATAGTTATGACTACACATCCTCCAGCATACTGAAGAATCTCTTTTAACAGAACTGCTGTATTATAGGTAGCTCAGTGAACATTATTATAGTGTTGTTTATTAGTAGCAGCCCTTCCCATAATCCTCAGCATGGCTGAAGTGTCTTCGGGATAACTGTTTTACAAACAGACAATGGCAGCCCTCTCCTCGCAGCCTACGCCTCCAACAGGGCCAATTAAACCTGTTAAATAAATTACTAATGATGTAGAAATTGTCCTAAATAAATAAAGACGAAATGCCCCAAAGCCTCAGAGAGAGTGAGAGAGTGAGTGAGAGAGGATGGCAGCCGTCTCTGCAGAAAGCATTCACAGACGGGCATGGTGGGCGCAGTCTTTTATGCGCTGGCACTAAATGCAAGATTGTATTTGCATAATGAAGGCACCGCTCGAACATTGAAATGATTCCTCTGAGGTGAAGTGCGTATGTGTGTATGCATTTGTGAGCGGCTCTGTGTAGGTGTGTGTGTGTGCATGTGCCATTGTCCTCTATTGTAAAGTCCCTGGGCTCTTTTCTTTCGGCTCTATATGAGGGGCCTGCATTGCTATAGAGTCGCCTTGTCTCTGTAGTGACTGGCAGGTAATGTGGGAATCCAGCCTTGATAGCCTCCAGCAACGGCTGCATTCAGTAAACAAACCCACACAAAATCCCACTCGCAAACAGGAGCGAAAAGTAAGTGAGGAGGGTGTGTGAGAAAAGGGGAGGGGCTAGAGAACGGGTACTTTTAGTGCTTGATTAGGAAGTGTCATTCAAACATACCGATGTGTGCAGAGCTGCAACCACCATAGACATTGAGGGGGGATGTGTGTCCCCCAATATTTGTAATAGTGGTTGCTTAAAATGGGGTTTTCAATTACTGATTCTGGAGGTTTAGATTTGGTTCCACCTAATCTTGAATATATGGTAACATTCTTGCCTTAATGTATACAGCTAAAAAACGAATTATCTTCTATACATTGATGCACTGTAGGTAATAAATCAGTATTTGACAAGTCTGTACTTTTGCCTTCGTTGAATAAAATCTTTCATATAGTCAAACCATGGAAAAATGTAGTTTCTTAAGCAGAAAATTGGTTCTGAACCCTGATTTTCCAACCCTGATTGGTTCAGAGTAAGTCCACATCCACACTAATACGTTTTTGTTTGAAAACACATTGATTTTGCTACGTTTATGCCTCTCATACACACTGGAGCAGCGTTTTACTCCACCGAATACAACGCTTTCCATACCTGCATACTTTGGAAGGGTGGCCAGATGTCCCAATTTTCCCAGGACAGTCCCGTATTTAAGCACTTTTTCTAGTGTCCCAACTTATTCTGAAAAAATCGTGTTTTGTCCTGTATTTCCCCTCTCCTAAAATTTCTCTATTGCCTATGCAGCTTTCTCAGTCACGTGAGTATTCTAATCAAAGGTAGCCAAGGATACAGCTTATAAAACCAATAAAATCACACCATGTTATTTGAAGTACATGATTGGATTAAACAATCCAATCACAATCCCCTATCAATAGACGTCCAGTTAGTGAAATGATTGAAGAGCACACAGATGAAATTGCGGCTGGAAAAATGTCAAGGCAGCGTGCATGTACATTTAATGAGGATCTTCAAAAAGAGTTTACATTTCTAAGAAAGGAGCCACAGTCAGAGCCTAGTGAAGTGAGGTGTGAGATTTGTGGAGCTTGCTTTTCCATCGCCCATGGAGGCCACACTGACATCACGCTACATGTGTATACAAAAAAGTATGTGGATGCTGCTAAAAGTAAGTGTGCCACACCAAGTGTTAGCGATTCTTTTGTGAAGCAAAGTTCCGAATCTGACAAGGTGCATGCAAGGGAAGGACTTTTCTTATAATTTTGTTGTGCACGGCCATAGCTTTGCACATTCACGATTGAGAAAAGTCTTGCAGGCCAGGCTGGAGGAATCATTCATACCCTCTAACATTAAAAGCAGTTGGATGCCCTGGTTAAAGCTGGTGACATACGAGCGGATGATTTCTTTTGTGCAGTGAGAAACTTTTATTCAGCATTGGTGGATTACCTCCAAAATTGGAGCCGCGCATTGGAGAACACAGGAAAACTTGAGTGGGCCCTACTGAGAGACATCCCAGAGTGAAGGCATTGCTTTTTGTATGTCTTAATTTTGGACTGGACTGCTCTGCGTTACGATAAACTCTTGAAAGACTTGAAAGAAAAATTGCTGCCAGCGAAAAGTACAAGGTGACAACAGTTACAGATGCGGATGCAACCTCTAATTCACATTGATCTGCGCCTAGTTAAGAATATGCTAATTTAATTTTTGCTGGGAGGGGACTGTCCCATTTTCCACAAGCAGGAATCTGGTCACCATATACTTTGGAAAACAAAGACATTAAGAGACTGAAAATGGAGTTTTCAAATGAAAATGGATTAGCATTGATTAATATAGTGGCCTAAGAGGAAACAGCATTTGAACTCGAAGTTATACATTTCTAACATTATTATTTCTCTGTGCAGGTAAGCCGGTTATGATCATCACTGAGTACATGGAAAACGGATCCCTGGATGCTTTTCTCAGGGTGAGTCCATCCACTTTTCCTTTGTGCCATTTTTAAGCATTGCAGTCTTCTGGTTTAGTGTATTGATTTAAACATCATTTAACAATGTTTCTTTGCTGTTCTTTCTGTAGAAGAATGACGGACGGTTTACGGTAATTCAGCTGGTTGGCATCCTCCGTGGTATTGCTTCAGGGATGAAGTATTTGTCTGACATGAGCTACGTCCACCGTGATCTGGCTGCACGCAACATCCTTGTCAACAGCAACCTGGTGTGTAAGGTGTCCGACTTTGGCATGTCTCGAGTTCTCGAGGAAGACCCAGATGCTGCCTATACAACCAGGGTAAGCTTAACAACCTAAATTTGTTTGTACTTGTGTTTGTAACTCAAACACAAGTTTTCTAACCATTGACGTTAAAGTGTTTAACCTGCATGCATGAGGCTGCTTTGCTTATAGGGAACGCCATTATCTTTTCAAGTAGTTTAGATATAGAAACTAACCCCAGTATTGTGTGCTGAGTGTATGTGCATGCGTGTGTGCGTGTGTGTGATTAACCTCCATGCATGTGTTTGCTATCTCTTTTGGAAGGAATTAACAGGAACCTATCAATCACAGGGAGGCAAGATTCCCATTCGCTGGACCGCACCCGAAGCTATTACGTACAGGAAGTTCACCTCTTCTTCCGACGTGTGGAGTTACGGCATCGTCATGTGGGAGGTGATGTCATACGGAGAACGGCCGTACTGGGACATGAGTAACCAGGATGTAAGTGTCCCATCAGGGAACAAACGAGGTTAATTCAGAACTGAAATAAGATGAAGTTTTTGTTTAACTTCCTGTTTTTTATGTATTCCTGTGTGTCTTAGGTGATAAAAGCAATTGAGGAAGGTTACAGGCTGCCACCACCAATGGACTGCCCGGTTTCTTTGCATCAGTTGATGCTGGATTGCTGGCAGAAAGAGCGAGCCGAGAGGCCGAAGTTTAGTCAAATAGTCAACATGCTGGACAAACTGATCCGGAACCCCAACAGCTTGAAAAGAACGGGGGGAGAGATTGCAAGGTATATCCTCTGTCATATACATTGGGGTCCAAAAGTCTGAGATTACACTGAAAATGTAGGATTGAAAATAAAATAAAATAAAGTGTTGTTTTTTTTTTTTTTTTTTTTTGGATTATGACAAATTTAAAACAAAGAAACATAATGATGTAAAAAAAAAAAAAAAAAAAAAAAACATCAAATTATTATAATAACTTGTACAAAATGTCAGATTTTCTTGCTTCCATTGAAGCACAAAATAGCTCTTGGGATCATTCTCAAATCATGCTGGAATAACATGGATCATCAGGTTTTGCACAAACTTGTGCAGTCCATACTAGCATTTTACATGTATCATTAAAGCGAAAGGGGGACATACCAAACATTAAGACCAAATACTGGAAGAAATTCTGAAATTTATCTTAATTTCTATCCTGATAATATAATTTATAATGGAAAATTTTGTTAAAGGAATATTCCGGGTTCAATACAATTTAAGCTCAATCTACAGCATTTGTGGCATAATGTTGATTACGGCAAAAATTTATTTAGACTCATCCCTCGTTTTCTTAAAAAAATAAAATAAAATAAATCGAGGTTACAGTGAGACACTTACAATGGGAGTGAATAGGGCCAATTTTTGGAGGGTTTAAACACAGAAATGTGAAGCTTATAATTTTATAAAAGCACTTGCATTAATTGTTCTGTTAAAACTCATGTATTATCTGAGCTGCAAAGTTGATTAAATTGTAATTTTTAAAGTCATTTTAAGGTTTTAGGGTTGCTGACATTACATCATCATGGTAACAAAGTTGTAAAATTGGCTATAACTTTACACTGAAAAGGTTAGTAAGTGATTTTATTACACTAAAATCATGTTTAAACATATTGTTTACATCTAGTGGCTATACTTGTGAAAAAGGGAGTACTTTAATGTTCAGAAATTGGCCCCATTCACTTCCATTGTAAGTGCCTCAACAGTAATCCAGATTTGTGCTTTTTTTTGTGGTGATCAATATTATGCCACAAATGCTGCCGATTGAGCTTAACTTGTATTGAACCCAGAATATTCCTTTAAATCTAAAACATGCTAAATACCTGTAGATGCATTTTCACTTGTAGTCTCAAGCTTTAAGACCCCGCTTTACTGTAAGTCAGGCCGAGGTCATTTTTTATGATGGATTGCTGTAAATGAATTTTGAGCTGTGGCACATAAGTGCATGTTACATGCATGACAGGTGCTGGTATATAAAGGTGTTCAACTGAAGTGACACATACACCTATAATGTCTATTATAGTTCCTTCATAAATTGTTAAAAGTGGGCAACAGAGGTCCAGCCCAATCTCTTGGGACTCTTAACTTACTCTAAGTCTCTCTTTCTTTTGTAGACCCAACACCACCCTCCTGGAGCCCAGCAGCCCAGAATTCACTTCTACCCTGGGCTCAGTTGCCGACTGGCTGCAGGCCATCAACATGGAGCGTTACAGAGACAACTTCACAGCTGCTGGTTACACCACCCCAGAAGCTGTGGTCCATATGACACAAGAGTGAGTCACATGAGCAAATACTGGGCACTCTTAAAGGGTTAGTTCAGCAAGAAATGATCATTCATTCACCCTCATAATATTCCAAACCCATTTGACTTACTTTTTTGCGTGGAATACAAAAGGAGATGTTTGGCAGAATGTTAGTTGCAGTCACCATTCACTTTTATTGCATTTTAGTTCCATACATATGCAGTCATATGGGTTTGGAACAAGATGAAGGGAAGTAAATACTGACAGAAGCTTAATTTTTGGGTGAACTATACCTTTTAGGTATTAGGAGACATTGTATGTGTGTATATTTGACATAAAGGGCTTTGAGCATGCTTTTGATTAATGCAAGAGAAGGAAAAACAGCTTTTAAATCAGCACTCAGGGATACACGGTCTTGACATATGGTTCAGTAGTCACATTTCTGTGCAAAACCCCTGTAGATGGCAATCCATGAGACAATATTACTTTGGCATGCAAATGTACAGCCAGAATTCTTAGATTTCATGTTAAAAGCAAATAAGGAGAGAGATATCACTTTTCTGTTTGCAGAGAGCAAAGCAGAATAAAGTGACTGCCTGTTCTCATCACCTCTATCTTGTGTTTTATTGAAACAGAGACATGGCGCGGATAGGGATCTCCTCTGCCGCACATCAGGATAAGATCCTCAGCAGCGCGCATGGAATGCTGTCCCAGATGCAACAAATGCAAGACAGGATGGTTCCTGTCTGAACCCAAGGGATCGGAACAGAAACTCAAAACATACTTTGGACTTTGTTTTTTATTTTGGTTTCTAAGAAAATCCACTTACCTCATCCATGCACTTGAAATAAAATTTTGGAAAATGAACGAAAAAGGAAAACAGAAAAATACTTCAGAGGAACGATACAGCACCTTCTTTCAATAACGCCATCTCTGCACTTTGAGAGAATTGAGAGGATTGTCCCACGCTGTACTGATGCTCTGGATACGATTTTAGGAAACTTTATATGGGTTCCTTCATTTCAATGACACTACGAAGGAGTTTCTCTGGTTCTTTCGATTGTTTTATTTTGTATGTATGTGTCTGTAAGTATGTGTATAAATATTACTGGATTTTTTCGCCATTTCACAGTTATTAGAGTCAGCGGCACCTGGTAGATTTTTTATGCTCAGTACAAAGGCATCAGAGATAAAGATTTAATGCCCTCTTTAGTGCACTTGTTTTGGCGATTTTGGAGAGGTGTTCATCTTCCCGACATCCACAATGGAAGACATCTCCAGGCCAGTTCTGGAAGGTCTTCAGGTCTCCCCACCCTCCCAAATGGAATATCTGTCTCCACTCTGCAATTCTCCATACTTCTCCACTTGGCTGGGAACTCATGCGCACCGGTTGGAATAGAAAATTCTGCCTTCGATTTACATCTCTCTCCACTTCGGTCTCTACAGTCATCCTTTTCTCACTCTCCCGCTCCATCTACGTCTTCCTCATTCCTGCCCTCGTCTCCTTGTCTCGGGAGATTTTCGGCGGGCCATGAAATCAACATGTCTCCCTTACTGGAAGTTCCATCGTAGCTGAGCTAAGGTAAGCACAAAGTAACAAGTCTGACCCACTGTTTATGAGTTCTGCTCTACTTACCCTCAGTCCCCTGCAGTTATTTATCAACTCATTAGGTGGGATTAGAACCAGCACCAATGAATATTGGCAGAGCTTTGTGCCATTTGATAGGATGAGCTCAAAATGAAAACTTAAAATGTGAAATGTGTTTTTCTCATGCTCCCCAGCAACAGAGCAAACAGAGCAATTTTTTTTTCATACTCCTAGGATTACTTCAATTAATGCTGTATATCTGTAAGAGTCCTGGTCCATATACGGGATGGGCTTTGAATCCCAAATCCTAATCATTTTCTCTTTTCTTTTCTTCTCTTCTCTTCTCTCTCTCTCTCTCTCTCTCTCTCTCTCTCTCTACAGAGTCACATTCATACATCTGCTCCACAGCGATATCCTCCGTAAAACTCAGCGCAGCCTCACATCAATCACAGTTGCAATAACTACATTTATCCAACACTAGGACAAAGGACTTCAATTCCCATGATGCCTACCGAATGCCAAACGATTCAGAAATGTGAGTCTGGAAACAAATGACGAACAGCCCGAGGAGCATGCAAGGACCCTTCGGTTGTCTCCTAAGAGATTCAATGAGAGATAACAATGATTTTTCTCACTTGTGCACAGTTTGTACACATTTTGACAGAATATCTTCAAACTCTTCATTCTCAGTGCAGTGTTTGTTTTCTCTTAAAAGGATGACAGTTTGTTTGAGATACACAAAGGAAAATAACTCATGATTGTGCTAAAACTACAGAACTCTTGAGTTGTGGCTAATCGCTGGAGATAAGCATACTGGAGTAGTTTGCTATTTACGCCAAGCCACTGCTGTTCTTTGCTTCTTATGCCAAGACTCGGGATTGTAACTAAAACATGCAACATTTTTTTGGGCCGTTTGACTCTAACATGAATTGAGTTAAGCTAATTTGAATGGTCTGCAAGATGAAGTGGACTGCAAGAAGAGGCACGTTATTTGTACGTAAAATAAACTTATTACAGGAATGTTTATAACAAAGGGGAAAAAACTCTTAACATTTCAAGTGTTCTCTGTTTCACGTCAACCTGATTCATTCCGTCCAAAGAGAGACTCTTTTATCTGAGGGGGTTCTTGTTAATGCAATGCATTCTCATATGAAAAGCCTCTGCACAGACCTTGAATATGTTTCTTTTTGTCATTCTTTGTTTTATCCTTCTATATTCCCTCCTCAATGTTTGGTGCCAGCCTTATAGGACCTGTTTGGAATATGCAATGAATGTGAGAAGAGAGGAATTCAATAGAATGTACCGTGCCAAGTCTCTTAATGTAGTTTATTTTGGAGGAACACACTAACATGTCATTTTTCTCAGCTAATCTAGGCATTTAAGTTTAACATTGTGCATAATTGTGTCAGTACTCTCATTGTTGTCCCTGTCTTCCATTTTTTATTTTATGAATTTAGGTACATGAAACATGTCATTTATTTATGGTCTTTTTTTATCTAGTTTGTAAATTGTAAAATAGAGCTATGAGAAAATAAATGATTGCCAAGTGCATTGTAATTAACATCTAAAATTATTTATGTGAGTAATTCGCTTGAGTGCACTAAATGCTGGAAAGGTTAGCCGTCCGTCGATTAGGTGGATGGGACCGTCTAAAGAGGTATTCTCACATGGAGAGAAATGGATCCGCATAAAGTGCCAGCTAAGTGTGAGAGGGGACAGTTGGCTTTGTGTGACGCTGGTTACTTATTACATATTGGCAGCTGTTGAAACGAAACGATGGCTGGAGTAGAGTCTTGTGGTATAAACAGGTTTGTCTGCCTTTCCAGCAGCATTCAGATTATTTTTATTTTCTCTACACTGTACTCCTCGCCTCTTTCAGTCAAAGCATGAAGTAAGTGTTTTGTGTAAACGCTGTCGCTGATTGCGAGTAAAAGCAGCTTGGCATGGAGAACCAACACATTAAAACATATTGTAACATAAACATAAAAAATAAAAAGAGCAGAAATGGGAAAATTCTCCCCCGAAGAACGATTTCAACAATCAAACCATATTATGATGAAGCGGCGGCAGAAGAGGAGGCGACTCTCTCGCTGAGCGCCTGCATTTCGTCAGCCTTTCTTTTTTTTCCTCCCTTCCTTTTTTTTCAAGCTTTTTTTTTTTCCTGTCCTTTCTGCACTATGAATGGGCCATAATACAGCCGCTTTGGCACGGTGCGCCTGCTTAATCAGTAAACATCTGTTTCCCACAGCCGTCCCAGTTGCGATGAGGGCTGATTGTGGAAAGCCTTTGATAAATAAAGGAGGGAAGGGGAAAAAAATGAGGAGAAACCGTAATTTTAGAATCCAAGAAAATCCCGCCGTGAGCCAAGCAATGTTTTTCCTCTGGCAATCATTCTAATGAGAGATGCATTCATTATGCATGTATTTAGATGCCAGTCACTGTAGTAAAAAGGAAGGGTGGAGAAAAAAAAGTTTGCACAGGAAAGACTACCAGTCTGCATTTAGTTGATATCTAATGAGGAAGCGAAGCAGCATTCCTACAACAGGGCTGGGATTAAAGATTTGTACTTGCCCTGCCACTAGTTTCACTGGCCTCACAATAAATAAATAAAAAATATATATTTTTATATTTTTAGCAGCATATTTTTGTGTGAGATTTTTTTTTATATATAATAAAAAATGTATTTATAACTTTCAACCCATTCTAAATGATGCTTCCTGGACTATTGCAAGTAATTCTCACAATTAGCTGTTTTTCCACTGGTTCTCATTGTGGAACTGTACCTTTCCGTTCCGATCAGGGCTTGTTGACAATATTACGGTTTCTATTTCAAACGTGGTGCTTCTAAATCAGAATTAGAATGAACTGACTTGGCAAGTGACCAATCGTGAGTCAACACGTCACTAAATTCGTTCCACGTGCACGGTTCTCTGTCCTGAAAAATTTTGGCTACCGTACTGAGAAATCTGGGCCAGGAACAGTTTGTAATTGAATCGTACCTAACCATATTCAAGTGGAAATGTTACTGGAACTGTTCCTTACCATACTCAGAACTGTTCAGCCCAATGGTGGAAAAGCACTTCGTGTTAACCAGCTAGATAATGTTACCTTGGCGACATTTTAATCAACAAAATCTAAACCAAACAACATTCAATACTTTGCAGAAAATCAAGGGCATAAAAACACATGTACATGATCAACAAATATAAGACACAGTGACAACACCGCAGAGGCCCAATAGGATGTGACGGTCTTGTCAACTGGCCCAAACTCTTTCACACTGGCTATTGTTGAGCCCTGTACAAAAGGGGAGTGGAAAGAGCAGGCAATAGTGTTTTGATAGCTTTCCATGAGGTTTAACAGGAGTGGTGTGGACCAGTATTTAGTCTTTAAGAGGGTGATAAAGACCCAGAAATGGCTTACAACTGCAGTCTGAGAGAGTTCTGCTACAAAACCAGCCCTAAAAATCCCACTTTTAATCCTTAATTTTAGCCCTGGAATAGCACAAACATCCTCAGGAGCCATCAGGACATAAGCCAGGTCTTATATTTATATGGATCTGTTCTAGTGTCCTGTATCAGTCCTCTGCTATCTCTGTGTATTGTAGAGCTGGCATCTGTTATCAGTTGGATATCAGTCTTTTTCAATAGCCACTTTAGCAGTTCTTTTCAGCAGCTTTCACCACATGGATTAACAAAAAGTAGGAAAGAGTCAAACAAGGGAAAGATTAACAGTCGAAATCTGGAGCAGCAGCGAAGGAACTCATTCGCTCTCTTTCATCTTGTCCTATCCATAGAAAGCTTGGAAAATGTCTCAAATTACTGCTAGCATGATGTAATCCAATATTCCAGATTGGAGGGGACCAAAGATACAATTTTAAAATGGTCGTATTATATCATAAGTTCATATAATGTTTATCTGTGCAAACAGTCATAATATAGTGTTTTGTGAGCATTTTCCTTCCTCTTTCTGAGACTTAGAATAAAGTAGATTTTTTTCCTGCTGAGCTTTTAAGAAACATCCCCTTTTAATGTGAAATGAGCAACAGTGCTTATCCAGAAAATCTGATTCCTCATGATGACCCCTTTAAGAATGTCATTCTATATGGGGAAAAATCATATTTATTGACAATTTTTCTGAATATTTTGGGGGACATGTCCTGACTGTAAGGGTTAACCACTGATTCAATCTTAAATAAGTGATAAAAAACAGTAGTATTTTATCTCTTGATGAATGGTTGGTGGGAGCTTCTGCATTTGTATAAACTATGTGAGTCCTCTGGTCTATTAATCCCCATTCAAACAGCTTTCCTGATGTTTGTTAAGATCTTTGTCTCAACCCCCTTCTTAACCAAATGAAGCCTGTAGATCAAGATGACATTTCAGAACATGGTTCAGAGATAAACTGTGTCATTAGAAGTCCTTGAGAGTAGTTCTATTTTTGTCAAGACAAAAGGAGAATAACAGAGGGAAATAAGACATGAGTAGGGTTGGCAATCGAGAACCAAATCTTATTCCACAAAAAAAAAAAAAAGTACTGGAACCAAACGATTTTCATGATTTTTGGTTCCATTAACGGTTCTTGGACATCTGCATTCTTTTGCTATTGCTGATGGAGCAGCGTACTAAAATATGTGTTTCTAGCACCATTGATTCTTCAGCGATAACGGAGAAAGACTTGAGTACTGTGAAATCATTAAATGCATTTCTATTGAGTTGTCCTCACTGGTTGCATCAAATATACAAGTGAGACCAGTATGGGATATAATTATTTCATGATATATTTATTTATTAATAAATTAGTCTGTTACATCCTTTCATAGCCCAGTGCTGTCCAAATGACTCATATGAGCTGGTTCTTTTTAATGAATCAAAACAATAAACAAATTATTCTCGAACTCATCTGTTTAAAACGTCTCACCCACTCACTGAATCAGTAGGAGTGGTTAAAGAAATCCCTTTAAATGAGGCACTACTATTATAAGTGCCTCAATTAACCCAGCTTTTTGCTTCTTTTAAAAAAGGAGCAACAAGTTGAAATTAATTTTGTGGTAATCAACATTATGCCACAAATGCTGTTGACTGAGCTTAACTTTTATTGAACCTGGAATATTCCTTTAAGTGGAACCGGAAGCAGAACCACTACATTCCTGAAGATAGTCTCTTTGGGTGCCAGACATTTCATATGTGACCTTTGCTTATTCCCTAGCCCCCTTCCAAATGTATGAAGCTGATTTGAATTTATCATTTGATTCTGGATTACGTTCAATTCATTATCGACATATCAAGCCTGTTAATATGTAAGGTGTATAAGTGTGAGTGATTGACTCTGGCTGCGTGTAGCTCCAAACAGCCTTGCATGATTAATGAGAAAGAGATGACAAAGGTAATGAGGTTTGCTTAACATTGTCATACTCACCCACATGCTTTTACTAGAACCACAAATCTAATGGAGAGAGAGAGAGCAGAGGGGGTTCAATGCAATTAAAATCTTTAATTTATTTTCCATTCCCACTGTCTCCCCACTGTCATTGAATCTTATTTAGTCAGTAAGTCTTTTCTTTGCTCATTTTCCTTTACTTCTACTTCTCATTTGCCTCCTTCCTCACACACTCTGTGATTTTTTTTACAAGCTCTCTCCTGGATTAACACACATATAAACTCTGTTCCAAAATCTAGTGAGTTGTTTGCTGTCAATTGCCTAGTGATTACATACTAACTGAAAGTGAACCTCATGTAAAAATGCACGGGAGACTCGACTCTCAGTTTGGTGATAGCATGTTGCTAAGCTAATGATGTGATACTCTAAGAAGCATAAAAATGCATAGCACTTAGCACACACAAATGTTGGGTAAACAGTCCAGTTTAAGTAGATTAAACAGTACTTTGAGGATTGAATAAAATATATAAGTATACATATAAAAAAATTAAAAAAGTAGCTGAAAGTTGCTTCAAGGGTATGTAATTATGGCCTCCACCGGTGTTCTTTTGGAGGAGGGTTAGGTATTCATCAAGGAAAAACAAATCCAAGGAACTCACGTGGGGTGTAGTACAAAGCAGGGACTAAAAACGGTTCAAGGAACGAAAAACCGATAGCAGAACATAACCAAAAACCGGAACAAAGTGATTTTCAATTGTTCCGGAGTGAAAACGTTATTTTTAAATGCTGGAAACCGGTTATAACCTGTTAATTTTGTTCCAATAATTTTTCCATGAAACTAAAGGCCAAAGGGTTTATTACAGTGTATGTTTGGAACTACACCACTTCATGTTTTCAGTGAAAATGAAATGTGCTTTGAACCTGAAGGAAACTGCTGCATCACACATTTCTTTGCCTAACTGTCTGTTGTGAATGTCATATTCTGTGAATGAAGACCTTTTTAACAACTATGTATAATTACTACATATACATGCACTGCTAATTAAGATACAAGGAAAATATTATTAGATGTAAAATGTACTTTTCTCAGTTGTTTCCAAGTCTTCACTGAATTATTGTTAGATATGATGTATTAATACAGATTTGATGCTGCCTGGTTTTGACTCAGAAGCAGATCTTTAATTAAAATATTACTTAACTGTTAATTAACTGTATGCTTGTTACTATTTCTTATAAATCGCAATTTTTTTTGTTTATTTGGAGGCAAATGGCTTATTTTGAGCTTGTTTTTGCAGACCAGATTGCTTGCTTCTCTTGTGAGATCTGGTAACGCTGCAATTGGTATCTCACCCATCCCTTAGCACAGAGTACTGTCATTTTAAAAAGAACGTTATTAACCGTTCTTTTATTTCGTTTTAACCGATAACCATTTGGAAAGGAGGCTGTGGAACTTTTGAACCAGAACAAAAAATATGTTTTTTGGAATCGACTCCTCAAATCCATTTATTTTTTGCAAGGACAGGGTCGAGATTCAAGGCCATTGTCAAGGGTGGCCATTAGGGGCAGTGCCTTCCAAAGTGACACAATGTGGCCCTTAAAAATTGCTTGACAGGCATGAGGGGAAAATGAACTGAACGGAAAATCCCCAGGAGTTTTCACTCATATTAGCTTGTTTAATCCAATCATTTAGATTGCTGCTCCCTAATAATTCTGCAATTTTTCTGTAACTGCTGATCAGTTTCTCTCACCCAAAACCAAACTATTGGTGGGGCAGGAAAAGCTGACTCTAAATCAGCGGCTGCGGTCAACTGAAACCACATTGCTTGCTGTGTGTATCTGCAGAGAAAATGTCATCTTTATTATTATTATTATTATTATTATTATTATGATTATTATTATTTATTATTATTATTATTATTATTATTTTGTTGTGATAATTATACATGTATAACAATTTTTAAATAAAAGTAGTGCAATTCATGGAGTAAAACATATTTAATAAATTATGGTAGCATTAAAACGAGTTCATCCCTAATTACACAGCAACGGTTATAATCAACTCAGGCTAACCTACACTGAGATGACTCTAGAAAAAAATTATTCACAAGATATATCCCATGAACATGGGAAGCATTACCTACTGGATTTTATTCCAACTCCCTAAAACTCTTCAAGTTGATGCTGATATTGTCGGAATGACAGCAAGATATGCCAGGTTCAAGTGTGGGATTTTGCTGCATTCAATTAGGCTTACATATTTTTCATGTTGGCTGCCATACCGACGGAAATCAAATGCATATGTTCTTGCTCGATTTACTTAATTACCAATAGGGCCTGTTTGTTATCATGAACAAATTTCAAACTTCATTTGGACTGATGTTTTGAATGATACATTTTTTAATGTTGTTTTAATTTTTCCTTGACCACAATGTATCAAACAGCAGGGGGTTTAATTCACATATTTTAGTGTGTTTATAGTTTTTAAAATAACGTTTGCTCTCAGATCATAAAGTGTTCCCTATTCAATAGCTAATGTTCTGACGATGGACCTGACAAGTTTACAGTCATTATCACACACTCAATGTAGTTTTTTTTTGTTTTGTTTGATGAAAAATGTGCTTCCCGAAGACAAACTAAATTATGAAGACATATAATATAACAGCGCACCAGTATAACTGTTCAAATTAATAGACATTTCACATTGTACAGTACTTTAAAATGCCTGTTGACAACGTCATTCCCTGGTTTCTGCCTATAACCACATTTAAAGGGGGAAAATAACAAAACACAGGCTGGGCCAAAAATTATTTATTTCATTTTCAAATAGAAACTAGACAAATTGAAAAACAGGGACGGGGTATGAAAGTTGTGAATAAAAGAACAAATCATCCGTAGTATATAGTGGGGAGCAAAAATGACATGCACTCACATACACACTGATAAAACCAGCATCCAATTACTTCCCAACCACTGTCCCATGCATTGATGTAATGCTAGAAAGTTCTGAAAGTTTCGTCTTTTGAAGATCCTCTCTCTCTTTAGCACGCACATACATCATCTCTCACTCAAAAGTACATGATGAACAAGTGTCCCACCTACAGGTATGTGTAGGGTATGTGATTGGTTCTTAAGAAAGCAAATTCAATATTTTGAGCCAATCCAACAACCTGTTCAAAAAGATACAGAGTCGATGGAACAAAAGAGCCGATGCCTCTCTGGAGTCGACTACCCATTCCTAGTTCACATTGTGTGAATTACTGTTATTACGGATTACGATATGGCAACTTGGAGATTCTACTCTGAGCTTTTCATGTCCTGGAAATCTTCGGAAAAGTTACTATTATTATCCATTTATGACGGTGTTAATAACGCCAAAGCCATATTCAAACACTACATTAATACACCTTGCAAAATGATTACACACAAAGTAAGCACACGGCTAACACTGGATGTAAAAAAAAAAAAATGGGATATCTAACAGAAAGATTTTTTAAAACACTTTACAAGTGGATTGATGGTTAGGTGGGAGAAGTCAGAGTTTCCAACAAGTTCAACTAAGACATGAACAGTTTTACTAGTTGGGAACAGTGTTGGGTAAATCAATCAAGAAAGTAATCCATTACAGATGATTAATTACTCCTCTAATATTGCAATCAAATTACTTCATGAAATAAGTCATAACATTACTAATTACTTTACTTTTAAATCTAAAACTTTTTAATCTAAACTCCTACTAACAAAATAATGATAAATAATGTCTATATTTCCTCCTTGTCCATTGACGTATGCAAGTCATACGCTTAGCACCACCCGTTTCTCCCTTACAATGACTTGTTATGGGAGTACGCAGTTTAGCTGTCACAGAATAGCAAATACGACACACATGAGTGTAATTCATGTTTGAAATGTTTTCCATGCAAATAATTAATAATATGTGTAACCCAAGTAATGTAATGGTAAATTACTTGAAAGTCAGTGAGTAATCTGATTACAAGAATTTAAAATGTAAGCTGTTAAATTATGTTTTGACAAAAAAAGAAAAAACAATTTGATCAATTGATTACCATGTAATCACATTACACCCAACATTGGTTAGGAACTTGTAATTACCATAATACCGATATGACAAAAATGCAGCACTTTTCACTGAAGTCATTGCAATGCTGGAATTTTGGGATTGTCTTCACCGTGAAGAATGCATGCAATACTGCCTAGGAATTTGGCCAAAAGAAAAGGCATTATGCTATTAATTATGCTGTCTACTCTTTAAACCAACCATCAGAAGCACATATGATGCCTTAAAATGCTGTCTAAGTCGGCAGCTCAATAGCTTTTGGAGCTAGGTTTCTAGTAGCACACAACAGAGGAAATCCAAGGAAACAAAGGTGATGAATTGGTCTGTGGTGTTAACAGGGCCGTCGGTCTCCTCTGTGGGTGCACAGTACACTATATAGATATCACATTCTTCTTGGGCAAAAAAATAAATCCAGACACAGTCTCAGCAAAACACTGCTAGTCGGTAAGTTCTGATATCCAGCCATTTCCCACAGCATCAAATATGCAGTGTTCTTTGTCAATACACCAGGAGGAGCTTGGTCTTTCTATCAGCCTAAAACACTGCAGACACCACTGCGGCCAAAAAGCAGTCAGTTTATTTTTTTCTCCCACTTGATAAGTATTTATGAGATTGTGTAAGAAAAACCCAGAAGTATAAATAAGACTTGAGCAGGGTTTCGGGCTGTGCCAGCAATCTTGAAATCCTCAACTTAGGAAAAGTTCAACAGATCCATCTCTATAATGTAACAAAGCCCTGGAACCTTTTCAACCACAAAGTGTGATATAAAGAACATTGGTGTGATTCATCAGAAATGAGAGATATAGATAATGATAGAGAGAGAGAGAGGGAGAAGGAAATGTTTGGACAAGGCCCTGAGCTTAGTGCCTTGGTTTGCATGTGCGCCACAGGACAATTCATACAGACTGCCATGCCAAAAGTCCCCTACACCGAGTGCAAACACATTTCTTTTTGAGGCTTTTCAGGTTTGCCATGGTCCAAGACCAATACTGGAGCGAGCTTTAGTATTTCTACAAAACCCTACATCTTTGTCAACTTCTAGAGTCTTCGGCGAGAGGAGGTTATAAAAATGGAATTTATTGCCAAATCCTACACAACAGGACAAATATATATAAATTACGTGTAACATGGAACAAGTAATCCACAGACCATCCTCATCATCTCCAGCATGCAAAGCCCCACTCAATCAAAACATAAACACAACAATGAAATGGCATTTCTATCCCATGTTTTAGTTCAAATCTGTCTTCCAAAGCAAGGGGGAGAGGGAGAGAGGAAGTTTGGAAGAGATGCTGTACTGGTCTGCAGTGGTCTGGACGTTGTCCATGTCTGACTGCAGGGACAGGGGGCAAACGGAGGGAGGGAGAGAGAGAGGGAAAGAGTGTGAGTGAGAGAGGGTTAGAGAGGAATGCTGTGAGCCATTCTGTTGAAACGTTCAGCAGTGGAGGGAGGCCATCTGCTGCATTACAGCAACCTGCAGGAGAGAGAGAGGTGAAGGCGGTAGTGCAGAGCCTCAGGTAATAATCTCACCCAGGTTGGACTGAAACAAATGCACACAGTATTCTGCTACAGTGACTTCAACCTGCTATGGACAGTTATGAACAGGTGAAAAAAACGCAGCCAAAACAGTACGTACACACTCTGACTGAAAGATGACCGCTTCTTAGAGGACTAGTTTATTACTTGCGGGTAGCTTTTTCTGAGCTCAGCAGGCTTAATATAGTTTGTAGTTATGTTTTGATGAAATATTAACTTTGTCAAAATTCCATACACTCAAAAAAATTATTTCTTGCGTAAGTAAGATTTAAACAAATTAGTTAAATTTGTTTATTTACTGTAAATAGGCTATGCTTAAATTTGCCAAAGCAAAACTCAATTAATGCCAAAGCAAATGAAGTTGCTATGCCATTTACCAAACTGCTTTCTTTACAACTTATAAGTGTAAATGTAGTTTGCCAAGTTTAAAAAACTCATACTCCTCATTATTATTTAATTACTTTATATTTATTTTGAAATATGCACACCATTTAAAGATTTCTCATTTCAATTTAGTAAAAATTCATAATACAACTGAAACATAAAATGCAATTGTAAATCTTATTTTATTATTATTATTATTATTATTATTATTTTTTGAGTGGGAGAAATTAAAATATACATATGAGACAATGTTGACATACAGTCAAATTAAAAATCTATAAAAGCTTTAATTGTAGATAGCATAGCTCAGATAATTTGGTCTTGATTGAATTTGATAAGAAATGTTTGAGTTTATATTGAAATCTCAGTCTGGTTTTTGATTGGCATGTTAGGGTTTCATTTTGATGCATTGATTATTATTTCATAGGAAAGAAAAATCACAGAGGAGATCTCTTTAATTCCATGTTTCTCTTAGATAGCAGTGAGTTTAAATGGAGGGCAATGGAAACTTTTACTTAAAGGAATAGTTCACCCCATAATTAAATTGAATAATTTACATAAGCCTTAACTTTATGTAAGTCGTTATTCCCTGAAAATCTTCCCCTCTCTTGCAGCTTTGAAATCAAATTTGACACGATTAGTTGCGCTGCTTCAGATTTGACTTCATGATGTTTGGAACCAATGGCATCACATGCTGTAGTCCAAATTTTTATTTGGTCTCACCCCCCTTTGAAACAAGAAAAAGTTTTGAAAATCATCCATATCACTCATATTGTTCATTATGTTTCAGTTCTTCTGAAACCATACAACAATGTTGTGTGAGAAACACACCAAAATGTATGTGCTAATTCACCTTCTCACCCAGTCGAATCTGGTGTGAACATGAGAACATCTTTGTTTACATAAGTGTAGTGCAGTGAGTGCATTTGACCCTGCGTGAGGAGAATAAGGCAGACAAAAAAATTGTGTGTATTGTCACTGTGGCAAATTTGAATGTGTGAAAGTGAATGAAATTTGAGAATGGGGCAGTTTTCCGCACCCCCCCTTACAATAATTCGCCTCACACAGCTGTAGGACCACTGCTGTAGTACATTTGACTTTTGTCGTCTGTTTTAGAGCTTCGCCAGGGGTGAAGATTATCAGACAATAACAACTTCAATTTCAGGCTATTACTCAGAAAGCAATTGTATGATTTTAAAAGACTTGGAATATAGTGCACGAGTTGTATCAACTGCATTTATGATGCTTTTATGCTGCTTTTTTTGTCATTTCAGAGCTCAAAAAGAGTGGTCAGTAAATTCTTCAACATTTCTCCTTTTGTGTTCCATGGAAGAACATAAAGAGTAAAACAGAGTCATACGGGTTTGGATGGTGAGTAAATGATGATTTTCCTGTGGAAAAACAATCAATGCATCTAAATGAAAAATTTATTAGGCTATCTACAGTATTTGACCACTAATTACATTCACAAAGCTTTTCACGTATTAACGCTGATAGAACACTTCACAATGAAAACATTTGTCATTCGGTTCACAGCCGCCCATATCACAGCATAGCCCCCATATCAGCAGTATCAAAATGGCATGGCACCGACGGCACAATCGACCATGAAAAATGCAGAGATAAGGCCATTGTTTACAAGGGGAACGCTTTATTTGGAGTACATCAATGACATTCTCATTCAATGCAGGAACAGAGATAATATGTAGCCAATTGCCATGCTGCAAAACTGGCATAAATATTCACCAGCCCTGCCCGCACAAAACAAATTGATTCCACATTCAAGGTTACTGATAAGATAACACACGTGAGTGAATACCAATCTACCTCCCATTGACTGAGGCACAGACGAACTGGGGCTGACTTTGGTTGGGGGCGGGGGGGCGATTCTGCACATGTTGTGTTGTTGAATGATGAATGGTCCAATTGAGTCGGTGGAGTTCTAATACTTTCCACCATCAAACGAAACTTACTGAGGAGTGCTGCTCTCCATTTTAGAAAAGGAGCAGATTATGCATACAAAATGAGGACAGAATTAACCCTCGCCTCTATGTTTGAAGCCTGAAGGCTTTCCCTTTCTTTGTCTACATGTTTTTCTCTCTTATTTTTCCTACATTATTTTTCCTGACCATTTTATAACAAAGCTATCTCACTTTAAAATGTACTAGTTTGGAATGTTCAGCCCTGCCCCTCCCCCGTTTCGTCTATCCCGCTTTGCTCCAGACTTCTGCGCTCGAGTAGGTGTCCCTCGGGCTCAAACTAACTCCAATATGAGATATAAATATCCTCACCATTAAGTCTCTATGCTCTCAGAGTCTTCTTCATGGCCTGAGGCTTCTCTTTGCTTCTTCAGTTCTCCCATGTTTTTCCCCTCCACCTAAAGACCGCAGCTTGATCCACTCACAACTGACTGCAGGACTGCAAAACAGCTTTCGTGAAACATTGTGTGCTGTTTTAGCTTTCGCATACATGTTTCTGGTGCATATCTGGGTCTCAAGCAAGTTTTCCCAGAGGAAAATTTAAACGCTCAAAGGTCGCTCTTTCATAGCTCAGGCAACTTAATGGTTCTCAGTTTTGTTTAATGGTTCCCAGGTATGTTTTATTTAAGCATCATCTTTGTCTCAGATGTTTCTCCTAAAATGCCCTAAAAGAAATAAAAACAGAAAAACAAAAATAGATGATTGTTGACATATAGTAAGAGCTTTAATATTAATATGTATAGCAGTTTTGAGTAGTTGTAAAAGGATTAATCTGGGTCTGCCCATCCTTTTCTTTAAAAAAACCAAAACTCTTACAGTGAGGCACTTACAATGGAAGTGAATGGGGCCAATGTGAAGCTTAAAATTGTCAATAATTAATAACAATCAATTCTTCTGTTAAACTTGTATAATATTTGAGCTGTTGAGTTGTTTCAATTTGTTGTATTTACAGTCTTTTTAGGGTTTATTGCATTATATTGTCATGGCAACACCATTGTAAAATTGGATATAACTTTGCACAGTAAAGATTAGTAAGCGATTTTTTCACAGTAAAATCATGTTAACATGCATATTGTTTACATCTTGTGGCTATACTTTAAATAGTAAGTATTTTAGTAATTACGGACTTGCCCCATTTACTTCGATTGTAAGTGCTTCACTGTAACCCAGATTTTTCCTTCTTTTTCTTTTTCAAAATTATTATTATTTTTTGTGATAATCAACATTATGCCACAAATGCTGTCGATTGAGCTAGAGTTGAATTGAACAAGGCATTGAACTTGGAATATTATGTTAAAAGTCATAATCGAGTAACTTTTTCAGTAACTAGCTACATTTCCCAATGAGTAGCGCTGTAGTGTCACAAAAAGCTACGTTTGTCCCATTGTATTGCAAACACAGCAATGGAGCCAAGGGAGTAATCAAACATGCTCACCTAAACCATCCTCTCTATATGTAGCACTGGGGAAGCCAAATCATTTAAATAAATCATTTCTTTCGGAGAGTTCCTAAATGAACCAGTTAAAATAACTGATTTGCTCATAATTAGTATTGGTAACTCCCATACCTTTTAGTGGGTCATTTCTATCGGAAGGCTCATGTAAATGAACTAGTTCACATAAATGATTCACTGATTCACCTGAGACCCGTGCAGCCTTAAAGGGACTTTGCCTTCTTTTTTTTAAGTTAAATATTTAGTTAATTGCTGCTGTTTAACACTATGGCTGCATCCGAAACCAAAGGTAGCTGTCTTGTTGCTTCACTGCCCTATCAGTCAATGAATCAACAGACAGCATTTGCGTACGAAGGTACCTCCAGAAACTGGTTTTGGACAGGCTACTGAGGGAGTTGAATGTCACATCGTTGCTAGGATACCAGCAACTGATTAATGCCATCTGGTGTCCACTAAAGGTAATGCGTTTGCCTCATTCATCCAAATGAACCAAAATTGTCTAATTATCAAGAACAAAATCAAGAGTTTTGGCGATAACCAAGTG
Source organism: Myxocyprinus asiaticus (assembly GCF_019703515.2). NCBI lineage: Eukaryota > Metazoa > Chordata > Actinopteri > Cypriniformes > Catostomidae > Myxocyprinus > Myxocyprinus asiaticus. The sequence continues at coordinate 42,654,547 of NC_059348.1, read as the reverse complement.
TATATTTCGTAACTACAATACTAATTTCTCACTAGAAATGAAATCAAAAGTTGGAAAAAGTGGGGAAATTTTTTTTACATTATACATAAATTGGCTGTCAACTGCTTCTTCGGCCGCCATTTTTTTTTCTTCAGTTCAACCTCTATGGATCCGTGCGCACAGTATTGTGGGATTTCACAGGCAGCGAAGGATACATCTATGCTGCCTTCAAAAATTGATCAAATGAAGGTATCTCAGTAGACAGGATGTAACATGAACATTGGATTCGGACGTGCCTTCATCCCTTCCTACCTCTGTATACAGCCTCCAGAGACAGCATTTTCCTGGTTTCGGACGAAGCCAATATTTAAATTGAGTTATATGAAATAGGGTGTTTCCTAGTTTCTTTAGTGTAAATGAAGTATAAAATTGTTCAATTTAATGCTGTCACCTGTCATTCGTGTAATCCTTACACTTACCATGATTGTAGTAGTAGCCATGGTTAATTTTGTGGTTACTGTGGTTTTGCTCCAAATATTAAGCCAAAACCCTAACCCTAACCTAACCTAACCCTTAAAAATCAAAACTGATTGCAAAATTAACCCTAATTAAAATTAAATAACATCATCTGATTTTTAAAGAGTAGCTTGACTGTAGTTTTACCATTTTATGTTATAAGTAGCTTGTAGCTTTGGCAGCTACGGTAAGCTTCCCCAACACTAGTGGATAATTTGGTCTGAGAAGAACTGATGAGAACTGTTTAGGACCACATGTATGACTTCTGATTACAGACTTGGGTATATTAACACTTTTTCACTTACATACACTTTAATCCAAAGCAGCTTGTATACATTCAAGGTAAAAATTTTAGCATTAGCTTGTGTGTTCCCTAGGAATCAAACCCATGACACTGATGGCACAATACCAGTTCAGCTACAGGAACATTAAGTCGTTTATCAATATAGGTATTCAATTACTTATTGTTATAATTTTAGGAAAAAGTAATAATAATAATAATAATAATAATAATAATAATAATAATAATAAACACCATTAAGTCTTGAACCAGTCTTGAACATGCTGTTACATCCTTGCTAGGGTCCAGGGGCTGGAGGCTTAATTTGTCTCCATTTGCTATCTGAGTAATCTCATTGCTGTCAAGGAGAAACAATTTAGATATTAAGGAGATCTAATTTGTGATTTTTCTTTCCAATCAGCTTTTAATAATGTTTCTCCTCCACCCTCCAATATCTCTTACTTTCTCTCTCTCTCTTTCTGCATTTATCTTCACCTCTCTCTGTCTCTCTTTACTGATAGATTGGTAGTTGTGGCTTTGCTGACAGGATCAGCATGCAGACAGCCCGGTTTATTTATCTCCCGTTCTGTCCCGGATCCATCTCTGCTGTCACACACGCTCCTGCTCGCCCTAATCACCACCATCTGTGAGCAACCGAGAGAAACAGGAAGCCGCACTTGGACATGTGACCTTCTGCCGCCACTCACCCGGGCTAATCAGTGCCCGTGTTGTCAGCTGATAGAGAGTGAGAGTGTTAAGAGAGACCAAGATTGATGCAAATCAAATCACGTAGCCTCAGATCTTTTAAAGTAGCCTCACGGTCGTAAAGGTCACCCATAGTAACAGAGACAAGGGGCTTGACAATTTTGCTGCTCAAACAAGCCACTTAATTTGGATTCTCAGCATATCACAACAGCTTGATAATCATCGATTCAGAGTCCTGTAGTGCTTAAACCGATTATTCAAACACTCAAAATGTATCTGTCATTATTTACTCACCCTTGTGTTTTCCAAACCCGTATGATTTTCTTTTTTTTTCCTACCATAACTCTCCAATGTAATTTGTGCTCATGCTTAATTTAAATATGGCACATGAAAATGTGTCGTACCAGGTTTAACATCAGTTGCGCAAACAGCATTATTTTCTGTGCATGTCGTAACTTTTATGGCATTTTTTTCCTATTTTCGGAGCTTGACAGCTCATCTTCAATTTAAATATGGCAAGTGAAAACGCACTGTGACAGGTTTTACATCAGTTATGCCAAACAGCATTAGTTTTTGCCCATGTCATAATTTTTCGGGCACTTTTTTGTTATTTTCTAAGCTTGACAGCTCGTGTTATATTTAAATATGGCAAACAAAAACGCATTGTGCCAGATTTGACGTCAGTTGCGCAAACGGCATTAGTTTTTGCAAATGTCATAACTTTTATGTCACTGTTTTGTTATTTTCAGAGCTTGAAAGCTCGTGTTCAAATAAAATACTGCATGTGGAAACGCAGTGTGTCAGGTTTTATGTCAGTAATACCAAACTGCATTAGTTTTTGTGTGTGTGTGGCTGAAATTTGATGGTGCATTTTTGTTATTTTCTAAGCTCGACAGTGCTAAAATTAGGGCTAAAAGCTAAACTTCTCCTTTCTTCCAAGGAAGAAAGAGAGTCACATGGGTTTGGAATGACAATGAGGCTGAGTAAATACAGAATTTTTATTTTTGCATATAACCACTACTTTAATCAGAAAATAATTTTGCAGTAACATAAAAAATTTGCTTTGTTGTATTTTTTTATAAGCTTCTCAGCAGGCACAGATCTCTCATGCTACTCAAACACTTAGCTGATCTGATTCTGTGCAGGAGGAAGTCGATGGAATTTGAGGGGAGTAGTTGCATTGTGAGCCAGAGTTTTTGTATGTGTGAATCAGAGAGGGTTTTCTAGCCTGCGGGCGGTCCGGTCTGGGGACAGCAGGAAGTATCTGCACTATGCATCTCACCAGCTCACTTGAATCAGAAGTTTGTGAATACTAACAGTGAATACACTGTTAGTATTCACAAACTTCTGATTCAAGGCAAACAGATTACCAATCTCACTCCCTGCCTCTTTTTCTTTGCCTCTGTCTGCCATAATTACTTCCCCTGTGCTATCAGAGGTAAAATCATATCTATTGACACTCACTTTGACCTCAATGAGACTCAAAATAACATGCTGCGATGCAAACCAGACCAACATGTAAAAAGAGAAGGGCATGGAAATGAATTGAGACCTGGAGAAAGTGACAGATATAAGAGAGACAAGTAACAAAGGTGAGGCTAAAATTAACGGCCGTTTCACAAAAGAGAGTGGTGCCAAAAAAAAAATGGCAATGAATAAGAGGATGTAGTTGGTGGAACAAAACAACCAGCTTTGGGCAGGCTCATCTAAAGATGTGTATACACCGATCTGCCACAACATTAAAACCACCTGCCTAATATTGTGTAGGTCCCCCTCGTGCCGCCAAAACAGCGCCAACCTGCATCTCAGAATAGCATTCTGAGATACTATTCTTCTCACCACAATTGTACAGAGCAGTTATCTGAGTTACCGTAGACTTTGTCAGTCCGAACCAGTGTGGCCATTCTCCGTTGACCTCTCTCATCAACAAGGCATTTCCAAGGCATTGCCAGATGGGCTGGTTTGAATATTTCTGTAACTGCTGATCTCCTGGGATTTTCACGCACAACAGTCTCTAGAATTTACTCAGAATGGTGCCAAAAACAAAAAACTTCCAGTGAGCAGCAGGTCTGTGGACGGAAATGCTTTGTTGATGAGAGAGATCAACAGAGAATGGCCAGACTGGTTCGAACTGACAAAGTCTACAGTAACTCAATCGTGGTGAGAAGAATAGCATCTCGGAATGCTATTCTGAGATGCGGGTTGGCGCTGTTTTGGCGGCACGATGGGGACCTACACAATATTAGGCAGGCAGTTTTAATGTTGTGGCTGATTGGTGTATGTATGCGTGCGCGTGGGAAGGAAATTGGTACTTTAATTCTCCAAAGTGGCATTCAACTGATCACAACAAGATCAGGACATTACTGATGTAAAAAAACAGCACCATCACTATTTGAAAAAAAGTCATTTTTGATCAAATCTAGACAGGCCCCATTTCCAGCAGTCATCACTCCAACACTTTATCCTTGAGTAATCATGCTAAATTGCTAATTTGGTACTAGAAAATCACTTGCCATTATATCAAACACAGTTGAAAGCTATTTGGTTCATTAAATGAAGCTTAACATTATCTTTGTGTTTGTTTTTGAGTTGCCACAGTATTCAATAGACTGGCATGTCTTAAGGTCAATATTAGGTCAAAAATGGCAAAAAAGAAACAGTTTTCTCTAGAAACTCAACAGTCAATCATTGTTTTGAGGAATGAAGGCTATACAATGCTTGAAATGGCCAACAAAAACTGAAGATTTCATACAAAGGTGTACACTACAGTCTTAAAAGACAAAGGACAACTGGCTCTTACAAGGACAGAAAGAGATGTGGAAGGCCAGATGTACAACTAAACAAGAGGAAAAGTACATCAGAGTCTCTAGTTTGAGAAATTGACACATATCCTTAGCTGACAGCTTCATTGAATTCTACCCGCTCAACACCAGTTTCATGTACAACAGTAAAGAGAAGACGCATAAGGAAGCATGGGGTGAAATGTAACCTGCGTTTCTGGACAAACTGACAGCTAGAATGCCAAGGGTCTGAAAAGCTGTCATTGCTGCACGTGGAGGATTTTTTGATGAGAACACTTTGAAGTAGTTTAAGTAATAGTAATTTTTCACATTATTAATGTCCTGGCTATACATTGTGATCAGTTGAATGCCACTTTGGTGAATAAAAGTACCAATTTCTTTCCATATGAGCAAAATCAGTACATTATTCCAAACGTTTGCCTGCCAGTGTATATATATTTTTTTAATGCAAACATCTTTTAGAATGAGAGTTTGGGTTAGTCTGTAGTAAATTTAATTAGCTTTATATAAAAACATTAGAAGTCTATGGCATGTCCCCATAATCTGAACACTAACCCATAAATTTACATAAGAAAAAAGGATCCTTTAGTGGTTTAGGGTTGGGGTTGGGTTAAAAAGTGTATGGTATGTCCCCATTTAGTATGTAGTAAGTGGTGTGTGTGTGTGTGTGTGTGTGTGTGTGTGTGTGTGTGTGTGTGTGTGTGTGTGTGTGTGTGTGTGTTTTTGGACATTCGGCCAACTACAGATAAAACGCCTGCCGTGGTCTGTAGGGGTCTGATTTCATTCATCCTGTGCTTGTAGCTGAGAGTTGATGAGTTCGGCTTAGTGGTCGTCATGGATAGTCTTTTTGTGTTGAGATTCGCTTTGTGTTTCTTAGCCGGAAACAGCATCTCACAAGCCCAGTGTAGAAGGTCATCTGTGCCGTGACATCTAACTCACCAATGACTCACTGTCCCTCAGAATATCACTCCAAAATTCACCTATCCATGATGACTTTGACATGATTTTGCTCTTTTGTGCTACAGTGTAGAAAAGAAAAAAAAATCTCATACTTTGCTCATATGTTCCAAGATACCAAAGTCTGCAATCAAAAGTCAGAGATTTCAATATGAAACCAAACATTTCTCATCAAATTCTTTCAAGACCAAATTATCTGGGCTATGCTGTCAACATTCTCCTGAAGAATTTTAGACAGATATCTAAGACAAAGTGGATACGTAAATGAAACATAACTCTATTAATTCTCCTGAGCTCTGAAAAAGCAGCCTTTGAGTGGTTACATTTTCCTCTGGGCTAACCACTAGGCCACTGTCTCTCAGACTGTGGTGTTTTTTTTTAAATATCTGAAGAATTCACCACTGCTGTGATTGTTTTTCTAATCAAAGGACTGCTGTATATCTTTGTTGTTTGTTTGTTGCTTAAATCCATTTTAGCAGGAACCTTATTTGTACTCTTTGTGCATACATTCATTAACGTGGTGCACCTAGCTTCAATCAGTCTTGCGTGGCCCAGTGTCTATGTATGTGATGCATGTGTGGCCATAAGCGTTGACTAATGGAAAAGAGAGTTGTGACAATAACGATAAGAGCCGGCCCTGTCCCTAATGCATCTCCTTTATAGAATACATACAGAATTAAGTTTAATTTAAATTTAAGACAATTCTTAAAACGCTGAAAAAAAAAAATCTATCTGTTTATCTGTCTGTCCATCCATCCATCCGTCCATCTATCTATCTAGTTTCTCTCAGTTTGTGCTCTCATGACAAATCCCTTTTTATCATGTCACGAAAAGTAAGGTTTAAACTACAGTATATCAAACAGAATTCCTGAGCTGGCATATCTTAACAGCCGCTGTCAGGAGACATCACCCACCACCAGCAACTAACAGCTCCCATCTCTCTGTCTTTTCAGCCCTTGTATTGCCCAATCCAAAGTCCCACTCCATTCTCCTCGTCTGCAGGAATGCAATTTAGTAGTCTTCAACAAAATTGGATTAGGTTTGGGAAGTTAACCCTGTCTGTGCTGGCACTCCCTCTCCTTAAGCTTGATTTTCTGCCTGATTGCAGATCTCTGAATGAACCAATGAATGAATGAATGTTTCAGAGACAGATCGGAGGGAAAGAGGGTGACTTAAATGGATGAATCGCAGGCACAGGCACAAAAAAAAAAAAAAAAAGAGGCTGATAAAACAGTAGTGAAATTCGGAGCAGATTTTTGGAACGTTGCTAATCCCAACCATATGGTTTGAGATTTGCAGTTGACTGCAGAATGTTGAATGAGACAATTTGTATGTCCTTGTTGTTGCCACATAAGGAGGAATATCAGAAATTATGCGTTTGTGAAGGTTATACCAATCACCCAAAAACCTCACTGTCACGGCAATGACAGCCACCCCATCTCTCTGTCACAAGCATTCAAATCACCATCCTTTTCCAATCATTTGCATAAAGTGGAATCAATATTCCTGGAAACAAAGAGACGGCAAGCAAATCGCCCTTTGCACACCACTTTGTGATGCCCAATCTCATGCAATGCAGCTTTTTGCATACCATCCTAGCCCTGGGCTGTGTGCAAACAAACACACATACAAATACACTTAAAGTAATAGTTCAACCAAAAATTTAACTTTTATCATCATTTACTCACCCTCATGGTTGTTCCAAACCCGCATGACTTTCTTTCTTCCGTGGAACACAAAAGGCTTTCTTTCTACCATTGAAGATTCTCCCCACAAATCTCCTTTTGGGTTCCACAGAAGAAAGAAAGTCATACACGTTTGGAACAACATGAGGATGAGTAAATGATGGAATTTCCATTTTTGGGTGAACTATCCCTTTAAACTGAGACATTAAGAAACATCTGCCCCATATGAGGCTGGACACGACTGCTGTGAGATTGAAAGACAGCCCTTTGGGTGCGGGGTGCTTCAGAGACATACGAAGGGGGCGGCAGCTTTGAAGAGCTGATCTCTTTAACCACGTTAGACACAGCACTCTTTCATTCTGCCCCTTTTATTATGACATCCTGGCACCATCATCCTCTCTCTCTCTCTCTCTCTCCCTCTCTCTCTCTCTCTCTCTCTCTCTCTCAATTAAATTTCAATTTAAAGTACTTTATTGGCATGATTGTTTTTACATACAATATTGCCAAAGCATTAATACACAAAACAGATAATGACAAAACAAATAATAATAATAAAACAGTAACAATAAAATAGAATTAAAATAAGGTGCCAGGTAATGAATAAAATAAAATAAAAACTATAATAACAATATACACTATACAATATAAAACAGAATAAGCATATAACAAGACATTATAAACATTAAAAATAAAAATAAAAATACAATAAAAAAATACTGTGACTGAAGTACATTAAGGCAGTGATTGGTTTCTGAGGGTGTGCATTTAAAAAATGAATGCATGATTGTCCTCCCCCAGTAACACCTGCATTTGATCTGTTTCTGCTGAACTGGAAAACTGTGGCAGTTCTGTATGTCACTGGCTCCTCTCTCAGTATGTGATCCGAGCGTGCTCCACCTCTGTGCCAGATTCTTGCTGCTGTTGATCCTTACGGATTGTGACATGCAAGAACGACATATTGTACAATCAGCCGGAGAAGAGTAGTCCAGATTTCATTACCAGCATATTTTAGGGTGGGCAAATGGAATCACTTGGACTGCAAAGGGAACCGGACAGAAATGAAGCAGGTTGCCTCCCGTCCCGTAAAATATGTCCCGTATTGATTTGTCCCGTATTTAAGCTGGTCAGATGGTGTCACGGAGTAATCGTTCCAGATCTCCAGTTTAACATTGATATAAGTTTGAAAACTTGCCTATAGTGGGTAAGGGACCCTCTGAAAAGTCCACACCTTGTGCTAAAACGTGCTAATACTGTGGTGGGTGTGGTAAGAAAAGTCCACAAATGCTGGTAAAACTGTGAAGTTATATATATATATATATATATATATATATATATATATATATATATATATATATATATATATATATATATATATATACATACATTTTCAATAAGACCAAACAATCATAAAGACAAGTACAGGTGAAGGAAAAAATAAACAAATAAAATAAATAAAAATTATAAAAAAATTAAAAAAATATGTATAAACCATCCAAAATGTATACATAAATAAAGAAGATAAATAATCAAAAACATTTAAATAAATATATTTTTAACATAAATTATGTGGTTTTTTTTTTTTTTTTTTTTTTTTTGGTTGTTGTTTTTTTTTTTACAAGTCATGGGTCATTTTAGCATATAAGAAAGGATATACAATTTTTATTAATAATGCATAATTATTGCTAAAACTGTGGAGGATGTGGTTAGGGGCCATGACCCCCCCCCCCCCCCCCCAAACTTTTTAGTGTCCCTTATTTTTAAACTTCAAAAGTGGCAACCCTAGAAGCAGCCTCTCTCTCCTCTCTCTTTTTCCTCACATTGTCCCCTTTATATCACCAGATTAGCTTCTGTAAAAGGATCTCCTAATCTTCTGAGCCTGAACATTCTCTGTGTGCTGGTGGGGTGTCTTTGCTGCGTGGCCAGCCATGCCCAAATGTGTGCTGACAAGCTAAAGGAGAGAGTAGGGAGATGGCTTTAAAAAGCTGCCTCTGCAGCCCCATTTCCATTTAAATGCCCACTGCTCTAACCAGGGCCTAGCTTTAGGGGGTTCCCACAGCAACTCCGATTCCGAGCTGTACGGGGCGATGACAAAGGCAGAGATTTCGAATACTGACCCAGGATGAAGGAAAGACAGACATTTCTGCAGTTGTTCTTTTCTTCCCAGTTGGGGTTGTTTAAGATTTTGACAACTCAATGAGCTCATGGCAAGGTCCCTCTGACAGGGAGATTGGCTACAGATATGGCTGAAAAGTGGAGCCTTTCAGTAGGGGTGGGTAAAAATATAGTTTTTCCGAGTAATCTCGATCTTCATTTGAACGATCTCGATATCAATTCTTAAATCCAAAGATTGATCTTTTACTCTATGCGTAACCTCTACTACAATGAGAGGAAATCATTCGCATTTGCAACCAAATTTCACGCTACGCAACTAAAGTGAATATATTTGGCATCTGGCTGGTAAATGTTTACATTTTACTAACCAGTAATTGTGTAGTTTAGTCACGAAGTGCTCAGCAGCGAGATCCTTTCACACCGTGTTAAGAGTAAAAGTTGTTCCGTGTAATGTGTGTCCAAGACGAGATCCATGCAACCCATTTGTCATTGAATATTGTCTCTTTTAATACCCTTTCTGTTCTTTACAGTCAGTTGTTGAACAAAAACAACTACAAAAAACATTTAATTCTAATCATGCATAGCACAGATGAGGTAAAGACATTCATGTCCTCTCTAGTTAACATGCGCCCATTTAAAGGTGTGGTTTACAGAAATTCATTTTTTTTGTTAAAGAGACAGTACAGGTTTTAGCATGTGCTTTCAACAAATCAGTGTAAACACTTGTAAATAGTACAAATTATGCAATTTAACAATAAATATGTAACAAAAATAATATTTGAAATATAATATCTTATTTATTGATTGAATACATTTAATTGTTCAATATTAAAAAGCAAAAATGTGACCAAAATGGTGAAAAAGTAATAAAATGTAATTAGTAAAATTTATATTTTCCTAATGTACTAAGTTAGAAGGTCCCCTGCATAATTAAAAGCATTAGCTTTGGGAGCTAATTTCTTTTATATGTAAGCAAAAGGGACATTATAACTTAAATAAACCCATATGAATCGATATTGAATCAAATCGAATCGAGAGCTTGTGAATCGGTATCGAATTGAATCGGGAAATCTTTATCAATACCCAGCCCTACCTTTCATGTGGATTTCAGAACGGTCCGTCTGCTCCCACTGACACATGTTATTACTTCTGCTGTTATCTGTGCTGGCAACTAACCAGCAATGTGATGAGAGGGACATCTGCACATCAACTTGCACAAACATATGTCCACCCACACACACATACACACACACACACACACATGTGCATGCAACAGATTTAGAAATTAACCAGGGCCAAAAGGCCACCGGGAATGACAAAAATGCCCTAGATATTTATATATTTTTAATATATAAATATATTATATATACACACACACACACACTGGCGGCCAGAAGTTTGGAATAACGTACAAATTTTGCTCTTATGGAAAGAAATTGGTACTTTTATTCACCAAAGTGGCATTCAACTGATCATAATGTATAGCCAGGACATTAATAACATGAAAAATTGTGACTCCAGTCAGGGTTCCTAAGCAACCAATTGGCCCGGTTGCTAGGGTGGGTAGAGTCACGTTGGGTTAACCTCCTCGTGGTCACTATAATGTGGTTCTTGCTCTCGGTGGGGCACATGGTGAGTTATGCATGGATGCCGCGGAGAATAGCGTGAGCCTCCACACATGCTAGGTCTCTGTGGTAACACGCTCAACAAGCCACATGATAAGATTTGCGGATTGATTGTCTCAGACGCAGAGGCAACTGAGATTCGTCCTCCACCACCCGGATTGAGGCTAGTCACTACGCCACCACAAGGACTTAGAGCGCATTGGGAATTGGGCATTCCAAATTGGGGAGAAAATAAAAATAAATAAATAAATAAATACATAAATAACGTGAAAAATTACTATTACAATTTGGAGAAAAAAAATTCAGAACTTCTTAAACGACTTCAAACAGTTCTCATCAAAAAACACGTGCCTTCACGTGCAGCAATGACAGCTTTGCAGATCCTTGGCATTCCAGCTGTCAGTTTGTCCTGATACTCAGGTGACATTTCACCCCATGCTTCCTGTAGCACTTGCCATAGATGTGGCTTGTCTTGTCGGGCACTGCACCTTACATTCTAGCTGATTCCACAAAAGCTCAATGGGGTTAAGATCAATAACACTCTTTTCCAATTATCTGTTGTCCAATGTCTGTGTTTCTTTGCCCACTCTAACCTTTTCTTTTTGTTTTTCTTTTTCAAAAGGGGCTTTTTCTTTGCAATTCTTCCTGTAAGGCCTGCACCCCTGAGTTTTCTCTTTACTGTTGTACATGAAATTGGTGTTGAGTGGGTAGAATTCAATTAAGCTGTCAGCTGAGGACATGTGAGGTGTCTATTTCGCAAACTATAGACTCTGATGTACTTATCCTCTTGTTTAGTTGTACATCTGACCTTCCACATCTATATCTGTCCTTGTTAGAGCCAGTTGTCCTTTGTCTTTGAAGACTGTAGTGTACACCTTTGTACAAAATCTTTAGTTTTTTGGCAATTTCAAGCATTGTATAGCCTTCATTCCTCAAAACAGTGATTGACTGACGAGTTTCTAGAGAAAGCTGTTTCTTTTTTGCCATTTTTGACCTAATATTGACCTTAAGACATGCCAGTCTATTGCATACTTTGGCAACTCAAAAACAAAGACAATGTTAAGCTTCATTTAACAAACCAAATAGCTTTCAACTGTGTTTGATATAATGGCAAGTGATTTTCTAGTACCAAATTAGCAATTTAGTAAGATTACTCAAGGATAAGGTGTTGGAGTGATGGCTGCTGGAAATGGGGCCTGTCTAGATTTGATCAAATAGTGATGGTGCAGTTTTTTTACATCAGTAATGTCCTGACTATACATTGTGATCAGTTGAATGCCACTTTGGTGAATTAAAGTACAAATTTCCTTCCGAAACAGCAAAATCTGTACATTATTTCAAACTTTTGGCCGCCAGTGTATATATTATTTATGAATCAATTTTTCATTTTGGTCCCCACAATGTAAACAAAACCTGACCCACACACAGACATAAATGTTCCTTAACTATCTAGATGGGAATATTCCATAGACTTCAATTGTTTTAATGAATTGTAATAATAATTATAACTAACTGCACATACTAAACCTAACCTTAACCATAAATAAATTGTTTTGCATTTAAATAAAATAATATTTGCTTTATTTATAAATCTAATTAAATATGCCCATGAATATATATATATATACACTGGTGGCCAAAAGTTTGGAATAATGTACAGATTTTGCTCTTATGGAAAGAAATTGGTACTTTTATTCACCAAAGTGGCATTCAACTGATCACAATGTATAAAATATTTTTTATTTAGTCTTAGCCAACCAACGATGAAAAATAGAATGTAAAAGCCACAGCAGATAGCTAAGCCATTACTTCCTATACAAACATATCATGTAAAATAGTTACAGTATGTTTATCAAGAATAATGCAGTCATGTAAGACATTAATTATGTAATGTTACCCAACACTGCACATATGGAAACGCATACTCTATCTCGCCATTAAGATCATCAAACACACATCACATGCAAGAAGCAAAGTAGTTATTCTAAGTGCTGGCAGCTGAAAGCACTGTGCTTCTTGGATGCTCCTTAAGGAAGCTGTAAATTTAGGTCTGTGATGAGCAAAAACCTCAGTGCTACACTTTAATCCTCACTGATTCTGGATTTCTCTCCATTTTCTGAACCATTATGTTACACACACACACACACACACACACACACACACACACACACACACACACGCACACACACACAAACAAACTGAAGATGTTAAAGGTACAAAATAAAGCCATGAACACACTCTAGCTTATTCAGGTCTTGTGGATTAAGCGCTCTCTTGGCACTGGATGGGTGTACGACACTCAGGGCAGCTCACAGAGAGAAATTTTGTAATTCCTGGGGATTTTTCCCTTTTCCTGGTTCAGAACAATATGCCAGTTCAGTTGTGTTCCAATGCACAATGGAATGGCCCAACATTAGGAAACCCAACCATGTGGAACATCCCCTTTCACCTTTGGTGAGTGTGTGTAGGTGGATCACTGAGACATTGTCCACAGGAATGATTTGTATGGATGAATGGCTCCACCTGAGTAGTAATTGACAGATTGATGGCACTTAAGAGGTGCTGACAGTGTGTGTATTTGTGTGTATCTGTGCATGCCTGTGGGAAAAGTCATGGGTCACTGGGACAAGATACCAGCAGTAAGAATCTATCTATCTATCTATCTATCTATCTATCTATCTATCTATCTGTCTGTCTGTCTGTCTGTCTGTCTGTCTCTGTCTGACTTTTATCTGACAATCGAGACTCCTATCCCTCTTCCTGTCTGCCTATCTACAGTATCTATCATATACTGATATTGAAATGACACAACAAAAGCATTTGACTGTCCATGCACTACGTGTATGTGAATGTGACAAATAAAACATTGTGACTTCCCTCACAGAGGTCAACGAAGGTATATTCCTCTTTTATTCGCAGTATCACTTATGTGAAAACAATCTTCCATTAGGAATCAATTTGTTTCTCTTTCTTTTGTTCCCATGTGTCTGGTCGTCTAATGTGTACTTTGATACCTTCCAAGATCGCACAGCCATTCTCAGGGGTCATTACCGATACTGCTAGAATCTGAACTGTACACTTTATTCAAAATAGTAAATAGCGTTTCCTTCTCTTCAAATGGAGCAGACCTATTATCTTGTTTTCCTCCTGAGTCTGATTGCTTGGAACTAAAGTGATAGTGAGTCCTGAGGAGAATTTTCACCTGGTTTTCATGCCTGTGAAAGGCTGATTACTATTGTGACAGATGCTTCACACAGCTGCCAAAATGTGACCGTTCCTCCGTGCAGATAGCTGAAAATGAACAGTCATTATTTACATTATGTACTTTATTGCCTTTCCTGTGCTTTTGACGCATACAGCTCGGCTTTTTTTTTTTTTTTATTGTTTTGCATCTCCCTCCCTTTTGGTCTGTTTTTTTACCGTCACTCAGTTTCTTCATCAAGCTTAGACTGATAACTAATTTCAGCAAAGTACAATAACTGAAGCACCTGCCCCCAAGAGGGGGTGAAAGTCATGACTGACCTCCTTCTGTCTTCCTGCCTTGTTGTCACTGCCCTTTTTTGTCTGTTTTCCTGTCACTAAGTACATTTACATACGATCAGGGGCATGTAAGGTGGGGGGGGGGGGGGTATGTGGTTTAGGACTAGGGCTGCAACTAACGATTATTTTGATAATCGTTCAATTGTGGATTATTTCTTCGATTAATTGGATAAATACTGAAATTGTATTTCCTGTATTTTATTAAAATATGATTTTTTTTTTTTAAACAGAAATGATAAAGGGTGTTATGGATTTGGTCTGATTTACTGTATACTGAATTCATGATTCTGTACTCTCACAAAACTTTAACAAAGTTTGAATCATGAAAAGTTTGAATTTATTATTAGTAGTACTTTCAGGACATATGCAAAACAGTTCCTTTCCTTTACTTGTAAAACTTAAAGGAATAGTTCACCCAAAAATGAAAAATTGCTGGTAATTTACTCACCCTCAGGCCATCCAAGATGTATCTGAGTTTCTTTCTTCATCAAAACAGAATTTAAGACTTTTAGGATTTCATTTCAGGCCTCCTCCTCTAAACACTGTAAGTGAATGTCCTCCATTTTTGGACGGTCCAAAATGCATATTTAGGGTGCATCAAAATAATCCACACGACTCCAGTCAACAAATAAAGTTCTTCTGAACGCAAACAATTGATTATTTTTAGAAACAAAACAATACTTATATACTTGTTAACTACAAATGTTCGCTTCCGTACATCTCTGTGACGTGCCCTCATGAGAGGGAAGACGTAAGCTCGTTGGTAAGGTCACGCGTCACGTGGAGGAGGAGTCAGGAAGCGCGTCATTGTTTACAAGAGAAACTTGTGCCATTCACAAACCAAAACAGTCCTAAACAATTTCAAAACAACATAAAATTAAATTCAAAATCATTTCCAAATAATAATTATAAAAAAAACTATGTAAACAGTGATTGTATATGTGTAAATATGTGTATGCTTATCCAGTAAAATAATGCTTGCCATGGTTTAAATTTACTAGTGAAATCAGACATTACATTTGGCATTATCAGGAAGATTATCAAATATCAGGACCCTTAGCATTAGTTTACATAATATTTAGCATTATATACAGTTTAGTACAGTACAATCATCAGATTCACTCTTGCGCTGAAAATAGCATCTTTGCCTATTGTACAAATTTTTCACTGGGCTGTAAAGTGATGTCACTGGCTGAGCTTTTCTGTGCTTGCCGCATATATCCAACTAATCGATAATTAAATCACTTGTCAATGATTTCCATTATCAGTAATTATCGATTTTATCGATTAGTTGTTGCAGCCCTAGTTAGGATGGTTCTAAGGGCCCAGGACAAACATGGGGCCCAGCAGAACTCCCAGTCTCTTCCTACAAGATTTATAAAATGCTCTTCCTACGAGCACATCTAAATGCTTTCTGCGAGAGACACAGCTGTTGTCACGGAGACGGTGTGCACCTGTGAAAGGTGTCCGCATAGTGCATGTTCAGCGTAGGACAGTCCGCCGTACCTCAACCCCCCCCCAGGTAATTACAGCACCCCTGTTTACAATCACAGTTTACGGTATGCCTGACACGGTGTAACGTAATTTATACAATTTCAAGAAAGGATTTTCATTCCTTTTTGAATGTAGTTCATCATAATTGACTAATGTGTCACAATTCTTGAACATTTTTGTCACAATTAAATTGCATGCAATCATTTTAAATCTGTAAAAAGAAAGTTAACTTAATCCTTTGGCGTTGAGACAACATGAAAATCATTGCCCATAAACAGATGTACATGTGATATCGGGTGGGAACTGATGATGTCTGGTGCATCTCAGCATGAATAAAAATTTGGAATTAATGTTTTATTATTTAACATTTATTGCTGTTTTTTCACTGGTGTTGTTGTGTTTGTTGGTACTTTGAGTTATGTATCATGTGATGTTAGCAGTGTGCATCTCTTTTTCCATAAAAATGTGGTTGTTTAGTGTCATTGTCATTGTAGTTTGTGTGTTGGATGCAGAGGACCCCACAAGCCTGGTTGAAATGCTTATTTTTACAGTTTTGCTACATTCAATAACAAATGCTTGGCAAAAAGCAGAAAATGGTATAAGTTACTGTGATGAGGAGGAGTGCGGGGCGAGAGGGAGAAAGACGCACACGGCCGTGTTGCATGTGTGTCTGCATTTGTTTATGTTTGTTTTATGTTGAGTTTTATCATTAAACTTTACGTTGACTGTTTAGCCGGTTCCTGCCTCCTCCTTGCCAATCCCTTACCCCTTTACATTGGTGCCAAAACCCGGGAAGGAGGAGGGATGCGCTGTCGTGAAGTACTCACCGATGCCATCTGCCAGGGGAGCGGCCGCGGCCGTCTGGCGGGGGACGGAGGGGTCAGTGCTGGCTGTCAAGAGCCTGAGGAACCGCTGCAGTCCGCTGAAGAAGGGGAGGTGTGGTTCTATCCGCCAGGGGCCAGGGGACTCGCTGCCATCAGCCAGGGGAAAAGTGAGCTGGCATCCGCCAGAGGGTGGAGGAGCGGTTGAGAAACAGGCGACAGTGCGTCCGGGAGCCTGCGAGCAAGTTTTTCTCTCTCTCTCTCTCCCCTCTCCCTCTATTTGTCGCTCTGCCTCAGACTTTCCCTCTCCCCTTTCCCTCCCCTCATCTCTCCCAGGTCTCCAAAAGGCAGGGAAGGCCTGCTGGCAGACACGGCTGGAAGGACAACCCCCTTCCCCCCACCCCACCAGGAAGGGAGGGGATTGCGTCATGCCGGGGGTTTCCCTGGCCTGAGTCGGGCTATGGAGGAGTGTGACGAGGAGGAGGACAGGGCCGGGCCGTGAGGACACACAGCAGGCCCTGGATCGGGAGGGGGATAAAGACAAGTCGGAGGCACCAGTTTGAGAGGGAGAGAGGCACGCAGCAGCCTTGCATGTGTGTCTGCGTTTGTTTATGTTTGTTTTATGTTGAGTTTTATCATTAAACTTTACGTTGACTGTTCACCTGGTTCCTGCCTCCTCCTTGCCCATCCCTTACCCCGTTACATTGCATCTCTCTCCCTCTTGAACTGGCGCCTCCGGCTCGTCTTTATCCCCCTCCCGGCTGATAAGCCTAAAAGTGCCTAGAGACTGCAAAATGTATAGTGAAAAATGTGTTACATTTTGGTCTGTTCTCACCCAAAACCAACTGGATCACTTCAGAAGACATTGATTAAACCACTGGAGTCTTATGGATTACCTTTATGCTGACTTTATCTGCTTTTTGGAGCTTCAAAGGCCTGGCAACCATTTACTTGCATTGTATGTACCTACAGAAATGAAATATTCTTCTAAAATCTTCATTTGTGTTCAGTAGGAGAAAGAAAGTCATACACATCTGGGATGGCATGAGGGTGAGTAAATTATGAACTATCATTTTAATATGCAGAGACAACTACAAAAAAGACTTACATAGATATGTTCCCCTGAAAATTGTTAACAGAGAGGCGCTTGCACTATCAAAACATTGCTCTGTTTGTTTGAGCATCCCCCTGGCAGACAGGGAGAGTGTTTGAGAACGAGTAAATTTTTTTGCAGTTCCATTTGATGATGCTATATTGGCTATAGGCATTACAAACATTGTCTTTAAACTCAATACACACTTTCTGCAGGTCTTCTTGTCACTATCACTATCACTGCAGGTCTGTCTCTGGAGTATGTCCCTGTAAACACCCATCCCTACCTGTTATGATGTGTCATTTCAGTCATCTGGGCCATCTGTTTACTGCCATCCCCAATTACCCCTGCATTTGTGTGTGCATTTGCATGTAAGGGTATGAGAAAGAGAGTGAGAAAGAATGCACACACAGGTTAAGTCAAACCAGTTAAGAACAGATGGACTTGAAGTGTCATCTTATAGCATAGGTTAGAATATTTATATCGAGTTGGGCGGTAACTGTACACAACTGGGGTTAAGAACAGGTAGACTGCTTGAAGTGTCATCTTATAGCAGGAGTTAGAATATTTATATCAAGCTGGGCAGAAACTGTACACAACTGGGGATCTTCCCTTTGAAATGAGGTGATCAGCTTACACTCTTGCAGCATCCTGCATTGATACCGAGGGAGTTATTTGTCATGTGGCATTGTTTGGTGAGGACTCTCTTTGTGTACAGTCCCCGGAGTGTGAACGGATGTGAGAGGATGGCATTTCACTCCAGCGTTGAGCTCTGCTTTGCTTCAGTTGAAATCGGCATGATTGAAAACTAACGAAAGAAAGAAAGAAAGAAAGAAAGAATATTAAAGAGCTCAGAAGAGAGGGAGAGAGAATGAGAAAGAACAACAGAAAGAAAAAAGAGAAAAAGCTAGAAAAGTTCATCTGGAATGGTTTCTGCACTTTCATTACGGGTAATAACCTTTCCTGCACTGTTGATCAGACAAATTCGTCTGCTGGTCTTTTATGACACCCCTGTACCTTTCATTCTTTCCTACTCTCACTCCTCATGCAGTGAAGCATTAAAAAGCCATTAAACTGTACTCATCACACAATGCAAATCTAGAAAGATAGATAGATAGATAGATAGATAGATAGATAGATAGAGAAAGAATGAAATAAACAAAGAGAGAGAAATGCACTCCAAATTCAACTGAATTCAATTGAAGCTACATTTTGATCACTGGCTTGTTCCACCCTCTGGTTTTCAAGGACGTGGCCACACTCAGATAGAAAAACAACTCAATACCAGAATAAAAAAGTGTGGAATGATAGATAGTCATTGAGGGAGAGATGCAGTAGGCTTTAGGTATACAGTCCACTTAGTCCTCAACTCCTAACTTTACAAAACAGTCCCAAAATATGCATTCAGTTGAAAAGAATGACAAAATGGAAGATCACTGTAATGGGCTTTTTGATGTTGGCGTCATCTTTCGCAGACATTTCAAATACGTTCCTGGTTGCTAGTGAAATCCATTAGGCCTGCTGGAGTGCTGCGTATCACAGAACTGCAGTCTGCCTTTGAATCTAATCCTCTGACAACACTAGACTAATGGCATGTCAGTGGGGCTACAAAAGGGAGTGAACAACAAAGTTTTTGATTGCTAATGCGAGGGAATGAATGCAATGCTATGAATGTGATAGCATCTTAACGGAGTGCTTCATCCTGACAGCAGGCATAGTGTCAGTGTGTGATCATAGTCAAATCCCCATGTCAACACGTTTAGAGGGGGAAGGCTGGTGCCACAGGTGTTGGATGGAGATGCTGGAAGAGTGAAAAGGTATGTGTTTTTGTGTAAGAGTAACAGCAGGTATTAGCATTGTGGCTGCATGGTAAGCCTTTGTGGCAGCAACTGGGCGGAACATTTTAGCACAGGTGTGTCTGAGCTTTGACAGCAGTGCAGGTGAACTAAACACACACACACACACACACACACACACACACACACTCAAAGTTGATGCCTACACTTTTACTTACAAGGGCCTCCCATAGACTTATATTTTGCTAATTACTACACCCAAGCTCTGTTCTGAATCCCACCCCTAGACACCTTTTAATATTTTTAGATATTAATGACGTCACATTTCACATACAAACCTTTTTAGGGCTGTGTTTTTAGAGGTTTTACATAAAGACACTGTCAAAAATAAATGGCCCTCACAAACATACAAATAAGACACGCCAGCTCCTGCAGATGTAGCATAAGGTAATTGAATATTTAAAAAAAAAGCTTTTTAGACTTAAATTAGAGATGATTTAAATTTACTACTACCTGCCACGTGATCTTCTGTTTAGTAGTGTAGTTCAGAAGGCAAGTAACTATTGAAGTCTTTTAAATAATTGTGAAGCCTGATTTGAAACACATGCACAGATATGAGGCCTAAGCATAGGGGTCAATGACGTGACAATATATTGTTTTTGTCCGGATCTAATGAGTTATCCAAAACCACATAAAAAATTTAATTTGCCCAAACACTTACTTTAATTTAGCTCTATTGGTTTCAATTTCTGAGTTCAAAGTAATAAAAAAAATTATCTGGGGGCTAAAGTAAAAATTGTCGAAGTGGCACTACTGTCCTGCGTAAAAACTATAAATAAATATAAATAAAAAGTTTGATTAATAGCTTTTTTTTCTCTCTCTTTTTTTTTTTTTTTTTTTAAGAAAGAAAGGTTGGCATAAGTTTGGAATACTCTTTTACCATTATTTCTCCAAAAAATGAGCAGTGAAATCAGTATATATGTTCAGTGACCACTTTATTAGGTACGTTCACCTGCACACCTAATTCATTGGATTACCTAATACATTTGAGTTTTTCTCTAATTGCTGATCTCCTGGGATTTCAAGCACAACAGTCTCTAGAATTTACTCAGAATGGTGGCAAAACAAAAAACATCCAGTGAGCAGCAGTTCTGTGGACGGAAATGCCTTGTTGACGAGAGAGGTCAAAGGAGAATGGCCAGACTGGTCTATAATGGTCTATACCACAGAATCGTCCCTACAATGACTTTTGGAATAGATTTACTTTGTGAATTTACTTGTAAAAACTTCTATGCCATGAAGATGTTTTCTTTAGAACAATGTACCATTTACGGTAAAATTTTATGTTAAAATATGTTGTGATCTCAATAGAATGTCCCAGGCCCCATTTGAAAGTGAATAGATGACGTCTGTAACATTTAAACATCAAAGCAGATGAATAAATTTGTTGCTAAATTACATTCATTTTTTGATGCGTGATTAAAAGAAAACATTTGATGACACATCAAAGTTTTTTAAATGACCAACAACACATTAACATAAAATGGGCATGCTTATATAATTATCATGCAAGTATTATGAGACCCATTTAATTATTTTTATTGTTCTAATAATTTTTACCCTTTCACATGTGTTTTTTGTCCATACTAAACATTTAAGCTTAGCTAATCCAAGATATGTTAGAAAATGCTTATGTGATTGTCCAGACAGTAATTCTCCACACCTCATCAGGATGTGTTATTTCAGTGGATCTGGATTCTGGATCGGCCACACTGCGGCAGCCTACATGTATAACTGAATAATCAGACTCCCTCAAGGGGGTCCGCGTGCTCTGACGCCAGTAATCTTGAGAGTAGTGTTAACTGCTAACAACCATGCTGCTCCCAGACACACACATTGCCCTCTCTTGCACAGTCATCCAACAGCTCCTTGGACAAACAGACAGAGTGATGATGATTATGTTGCTGCTAATCTGTAGTCCCTCATTCCAGTCACCAGGTAATAAGTACGCAGCATTTTAAAATAAAGGCATAAAGTGATTCCCATGAGGCAAAGAGGTCCCACAGGAAAGAGAGAGAGAGAAATCACTCTAATGCTTATCATTGTGACTGTTTGCAACCAGGGGACAAAATGGCAATAAACTTGAGGTGCGGCGGAAGCCAGCGGGGTGATAATATGCACAGTTATTTACATGTTTGCATGTTTATCTTTGCTTGGCAGACTCCCACCAGATCTGGAATGCATTCTCTGCTCTCGCAGGACGAAAAGCTTCTAGACAGTTACATACACATACACGGTCTTATTCCTGTGCTACTTGAGTGTGTCTTCTAGCAGGAGGTATGACTGCATGATTGGTTTGGATAGAGATGTTTGCACACCCTGAAGAATGGAGGCCCAGCAGAAGATGGACTGGACAGTGACTGATAATCTTAAAGAATCATAAGAACACTGTCCCAGAAACATACAAAGAGATAGAATGTAAGAGAGACTCATATATACAGTAGATGGTGGTTTGTCCCATGGATGCAACATAAACAACTAGTTTTTTACATTTTCTGAAGAAAATCTGAGTGGTGCTTGCCCATGCAAAACTTGCCACCATGGTACTAGGGTGTAGTGAGTGGTTGCTGGAGTGTCCCTATACAGTTGCTAAGGTGTTCTGACTGTTTGCTAGGGTGTTCTGGGTTGCTGCTTGGGCATTGCTAGGTGGGTTCTTAATGGGCCAAGTGAACAGAGCCCACTCCAAAGTCTCTGTGATATTCTGATCCCTAGAAACAGCATGGCTCACGGTCCTCCTTCAATGTAAGTCTATCCACCTTATTTGTCAGTGTGACTAGGGCGCCACTATTATCCTCCTTGAATGTGTACCTCTTCCAGAATAAGCCACCTTCAGCTAGTTTAGCGACTCAAAAATACTACATTTTGTTGCTTTTTATTGCAGGCTGACAATATGTCATCATATTATTATCATTAATCATTATTTTTATAAACACATTGGTTTGTAGCGCAAATAGTTAACTGTTTTCACATTTTGCCATCGTTTTATCACACACTGTTTCACAGGCAGAATGAATGAGAGATCAGGTGCTGATCACCATTTGAAATTAATAATGGTAACATTGGAGGTTTTGCAGATAAATATGAATAGAGGTTTACATGGATACATTAAAAAACTGCTTCATCATGCTCTCTGTAAAGTAAGAAGCAGATTTTATTAACATCTCTTCAGTAACAACACAAAGCAACAAGTGGATAATTTCAGGTGCTCTTTAATATGAATGCTGATGTTAGAAAAGTATCCAACATTTGGATATTATTCAGCTGTACATCCTGTGGTTGTGTGATAGTTTATAAGCCCATATCACCAAATTCTGGTCTTATTATCCTTCTTGTTATTTACATTGCGGTCAATGACAGCAGAGCTCTGTCACACTTGCCGGAAATGCAGCCGCTTGCTTGCTTCCGCGTTGCAAAATAAGGTGGATAGGATTTTTTTGTTTTTTTGTTTTTTTTTGCTTGTTTTATCATCCACCAGGTGGTAATCGTTAGTTCAATCAGTTGAAAAGTAATAGTGTACATCTCCTCAACAAGCCACACAATTTGAGGTACCATTCATGTTCATAACACAAGTGTGAGCAATAGTATTAGTGATAGCAAGCATTTCTAATGAGACAACAAATAAAATAATATAGCCTACACCTATAAAGGAGATAAAAAATAAATAAATTACTGTTTGTGTGTGTGTGAGAGAGAAAGATTGGGCAAAAGAGGGATGGAAATAAAGATGAGGTTACAAATTTGGGTCATGAGTATTTATATAATATAAACAACACTTTGCCAGGTTAACTTTGACATTTTTAGTGCAGAGATTTTTGAATTCTTCTTTTCCCTACTAATAAACATGACACATTCCTGTCTCTTCACTGTCTATTCTTTCTTTTCATATTCTCTATCTCTATAGCCATGACTCAAATAGGTCTGGAATGTTTCCCTCCATGGATTTCACCTTGATTGGGTGTAATGACAGCATGTGTAGCCACGAGTGTCCTTGGCAAGCTCCCTCAACAGCCGAGGTTGTCCACATATACCCTGATGGTTCTTCTTTTTTTTTTTTTTTTTTTTTTTAAGAAAAGGAAAACAGTGGCTTGGCTACCCTCTGATTACCAGAAGAAACTTAAATTACTCTTGCTGAGTTCAAAATGACAGGACCAAGGCAGACACCGCAAGCTTGTCTCCAGCAAATCCCAGTCAAGGTCAAAGAATCAGATATACAGGTGCTAATCAGCTGAGACCAGAAGACCAGGGTGCTGTCACAGGTCCTGATGGGACTGAGTAATCGAGGACACATGGACACTAGACTTTCATCTTGCCAAAGCACCATGTTGAGTTTTAAGGGAGAAGAGTCATGTCAAATCTCATGAATTTGGTAGGAGATTACTATGTTAATTCTGACTTCTGATAAGGGATCATTTTGATGCCAACTTGATAACATGGAAAAATGTTGCTTGCGAAAGTTCATGTACCCTGAAATCAACCCCATTCAGCTGACAACCCCATTGATAAACGCCATCCTCAATTAAACATTTTTGCATCAATTTGAGTATAAACACATTTCCCCAAAATGCTACTGATAGCGCAAGCAACCTCTGAGAGATGGGTTGTGGTCCCACGGAAACTAGGAAGAAACCGTGTTTACATAAAAAATGGTGAGTGTGATTCTGAGGTTGCATTTGTGCTCTGAAATTACATTTTACTGCAGTGATGGTTAGGTTTAGGGTTGGTGTTTGCTTGCTTTAGCGACACTCTGTGGTCATTTCACTTAGAAACTGGAGTTCTCATGTGCCCATATGTTTATGTGTCTTGTTTTCATTGGTTTATTGGTTTATCTGTTCTGTTTTTTCATTGGTTAACTTTGTCATGTGTTCTCCCTTGTCCATGTATTTAAGCCCTCATCTTTTCCATTGTTCTTTGTTAGGTATTGTATGTTTGGTAATGTTGTCATGTCTATTCATGCTAAGTCTAAGTCAAGTTTAAGTCTATGTCAAGTCGTTTATGTTTTTTATGTTTTGGATTCACATTTTGGATTTCACTTATGTAAATAAATTGCACTTGGGTTCTTCACTCCATCGTCTCTTCGTTTACCTCATCGCTCAGCATCGTTACAAGACTGATTTACCAATGAATAATTCAGGTGGATTTGTGAAGTGATTTGACCAATTCATTAAAAAGAATCAGCTCAAAGATTTGCTCAAATCGGACAGCCTAAAAGCAAAATCTAATCTATAAAATATTTAAAAGCAGAACATAACGAGAGGAAAATAGTGAAAAAAAATCACTATTCACTACAGAATTTTCCATGATTTTTAAAATGTTAACAATTTTCATGACTCTTCCAGACCATGAAAACACTGTTTATAAATGCTCTGATATGTTCAGGTTTTCCTCTGTTTCTGCAAAGTCTTGCATAAATCTTTGGGTGCTACAGCACACCTATGGTGACCACCTCTAACGGCCACTTTATATTTCTCTCCACTGGGCTGTTGCAGTTCCTGTCAGGTTGGGTTTTAAGGCCATTGTGTGAGGGATGTTTATTGTTGATGTACTGGATAAGATTAAGTCATACTACGAGGCTTTTTGGCAGCCACTTTTTCATTATGACTATGACAATATCTATTAAGACCATTGTACTTCAATTAAAGAAGATGAGTGGGTGGTAGTTCTTTCAGACACAGACACGCTTTGTCACTTTGATGTCTCAGTTTCGCTTAGGCACCAACAGGAAGTGTTGCCATAACAACCACCTGCCACATGTTTCCCTCCCAGCCCTATGGTTCAAGCCGCCATTGGTGTTTACCATCCCTGCTGTGAGGTCAAGCTTGATTCAAGGTGGTGTACTGGCTCTTTCTAACTTAACTAAGATGGTCAACCAGGTTTAAACTAGGGATGTGCAGAACAACTAATTTCACTGACATTTAAACTAGGGGCCTGGGTAGCTCAGTGATCAAATATGCTGGCTACCACCCCTGGAGTTCGCTAGCTCGCTAGTTCAAGTCCCAGGGCATGCTGAGTGACTCCAGCCAGGTCTCCTAAGCAACCAAATTGGCCCAGTTGCTAGAGAGGGTAGAGTCACATGGGGTAAACTCCTCATGGTTGCTATAATGTGGTTCGTTCTCGGTGGGGCGCATGGTGAGTTGAGCGTGGTTGCCGCAGTGGATGGTGTGAAGCCTCCACACGCGCCATGTCTCCATGGCACCAAGCCACATGAGTGCATGAGTGCAACTTCAAAGTAAAGGTGCTTCACGTGCATTATGAGTCTTATTCACTATGCACTGCAAGTGCAATTGGTTTGATTCGGTATTTGTTAAGAAAATGCAATTGCTAACGTGGACATGCCATGGTTGTTGGACTACTGTGTGTACTGTTAATTCATTCTTCCTAATATATTAACAATTTCTTCATGTGCAAATAAATTACTAAAATTCGATGACTAAACAGAAATCAGAAGAAACTACTATCTACCATTTAAAATACAATATTATTATTTTTTAGATAATTTTTTACAAAGTTAAAGTATTGTGTGAAATTTTGTAAATATATTGCTAAATAAGCAATTTTATGTTTATGTTATTTACTATATTATATTGTGTGACATACTGGCATTGTAGCGGCCTATCTGCCACCCTGCTCTCTGGATATTAGCATCGGCCATTAAAAAAACCCATATCGGTCGACCACTAGTTTAAACTATAACTTTGGAGTCGACTAGTCTAAAAAGAAAGAAACTCTCAGAAAACAGTCAAAAAACATTGTGTGTTTATGCGACCCATTTAAAAAACTTACCGTAATCTATTCTAACAGCCAAATCAGACAATTAATTCCACTGAAAAGGGGCATTTATCTGCAACGTGCTTGCCTTGCATTACGATCACTGTACTTAAATTATAGAATGTGACACACATTCACTTAATCAACATTAGCGAATACAGGCATATTTATTGAAAAACAATTTAATGAATATTGCAGGACCAATAAGAGCAAACCTAATAGCCTATTCTAAACGGAATTCACCAAGTAAAAGTTACTTAACATATTAAAACACTCAGGACATTGTTGAAAATAATTAAGTCAAGTAATTTTGATTTGTATAGCACTTTTCACAACACACATCATTTCAAATCAGCTTTACAGGAAATCATGCTTTAACAGAAAATGAATCTGTAATATCTATGAAGTCTTCGAGTCATCATTGTGTAGTTTGATTAAATATGATTATAAATTTCATGTGTTCCTTGCCACAGTCGCCTTCGGCTTGCTCACTTGGGTTCTAAATACAATTGTTATTTAACTATTTAATTATTTATTTGTACAAAACTCCATAAGATGTTGGTTAATGGAGAAAAATAAAAATGGGAGAAACCAGGCTCACTGTGGGGGCCAGTTCCCTTCTGGCTAAACAGCATGGATATAATTCATGTTTTAAAATTTGTAAACTAAGTAAGTGTTAAGGGCCAGTGTTTAAACAAAAATTTTGTATGAACTGTAAGATTAATGACTAATGTCTTTGAAGTCCGTCCTGGATTAACTGCAGAAGTTCACATAGATGCACTGTCCTTTGTTAGTAGGTTGATGAAGGCTTTTGTTGGCAATTAATTGATGGTCTATGTATTCCATTTCAAGAGTGTAGTCCATCAATAAACAAATAAAATGCCTGGTTAAATAGATGAGGTTTTAGTCTAGATTTAAACTGTGTGTGTGTATCTGCATCCCAAACAGTGTTAGGTAGACTATTCCATAGTTTTGGAGCCAAATAGGAAAAGGATCTACCTCCTTTTGTGGATTTTGATATTCTAGGAACTATTATCAAGCCAGAATTTTGTGATCGTAATGAATGTGATGGAATATTTCATGGTAGAAGGTCACTTAATTACTTTGGAGCTAGACCATTCAAAGCTTTGTATGTAGTTAACAGAATTTTAAAATTAATACGAAATTTAACAGGTAGCCAATGTAACAATGAAAAAATTGGGCTAATATGATAATATTTCTTGGTTATAGTTAGAACTCAGGCAGCTGCATTTTGAACCAACTGAAGTTTATTTAATGAATCCTCCCAATAATGGATTACAATAATCTAGTCTTGAGGTCATGAATGCATGAATTAGTTTTTCAGCATCAGCAACAGAGAGCATGTGTCGTAACTTAGCAATATTTCTGAGGTGGAAAAATACTGTTCTACGAACATTGGAAATTTGCTTTTCAAAAGACAGATTGGTATCAAATATAACACCTAACAGTACATCCATCGAGATTCAAATTATATTTTAGCAGTTTATTTTTAGAATTGAGTAGAAGGAAATTTCTGGCCATCCAATCTTTGATTTCACTGATACACTCTGCTGATTTGGAGAATTGTGAAATTTTGTCAGGTTTAGAAGAAATATAAAGTTGGGTATCGTCAGCATAACAGTGGAAACTTATTCCACGATTCCTGATAATATCTCCCAGGGGAAGCATATATAAGGAGAAAAGCAGAGGCCCTAAAACTGATCCCTGTGGCACTCCATACTTAACTTTTGTTTGATTTATCAATTCCTCATTTACACATACAAAGTGGTAGCGGTCTGATAAATAGGACCTGAACCATGCTAATGCAAGTCCACTAATGCCAACATAATTCTCCAGCCTATTCATGAAGTAATTACTATTGTGCTGTGACAGAATATCTGGTTCAGTTGAGGATTTATTCCTAACCAATTTAGCCACAGTACTGAATAAACACCTAGGATTGTTGTGGTTATTTTCTATGAGTGTGCTAAAATATGCTGACCTGGCAGCTTTTAGTGCCTATCTGTAGCTATAGACACTATCCTTCCATGCACCGCAAAATATCTCTAATTTTGTATTCTTCCATTTGTGCTCCATTTTCTGAGCTGCTCTCTTGAGAGTATGAGTGTGATAATTGTACCATGGTGCGGGGCTTTTTTCTTTCATTTTCTTTAATCGAAGAGGGGCGACACTATCAAGAGTGCTAGAGAAGACTATTTATATTTTCTGTTTTTACATCAAGTTCTTCTAGACTTTTTGGCTTACTGAGTATGTGAGACAGTTCTGGAAGATTATTAGTGAAGCTATCTTTAATGGTCGAAAGAATAGTTCTACCTGAACAATAGCATGTGAAAAAAATAAAAATAAATGTGTAATTTTCATTATCTATGTGAATGTTGAAGTCACCAATAATTAAAGCACTATCTACAGTAACTACTAAATCTGACAGAAAATTTTCAAATTCACCAAGGAAATCAGAATATGGTCTGGGTGATCTACAAACTGTAGCAAGGGCAAAATATTATTTTGGTGTCACTTTTTTATGGCCTTTTGGTGGGATAGGGAATGTAGAGAGGTGACAGGAAATGAGAGGAAGAAGAGTGGGAATGGACCTCACAAACCGGGACTCAAACTCGGGTCACCCACAATGCATCAGCACCTCATGTCATGAATGCAGCCCGCTAGGCTATGACTGACTTGTAGCAACACCTCCTCCTTGACCCTTCAGATGAAGCTCATGTTTATAACAATAACCTGGGGGAGTAGGTTCATTTAAACTAATATATTCATCCAGTTTAAGCCAGGTTTCTGTCAAACAGAGTGCATCCAAATTATGATCTGTAATAATTTCATTTACAATTAGTGCTTTGGTTGAAAGAGATCAAATGTTTAGTAGCCCCACCTTTATATGATGTTTAGCTTACATTTTTTTTCTCTAAATTTGACCTTGATCTGATTTTTTCAAATGATTTAGAGAGGGGTTTGAGTTTGGTAGTTTGGGGAACAGACACAGTCTCTGTATGATATCTAGGTGATACAGTCTCTATGTGCTGTAGTTTATATGACCTGTGTGACATCTCAAGGCAACTAGCAGACATTCGGATTAACCAGTTTGTCTGCTTCCTGACCTGGGCCCCAGTTACTAGGGAGGAGAGCAGCATCTTCCCTGGAGGGATGGAGTCCTTCTCTCTTTAGCAGGTCAGGTCTACCCCACAAACTCTTCCAGTTGTCTATAAGTCCTATGTCATTCTCCGAACACCACTCAGACATCCAGCTGTTCAGTGACACTAATCTACTATAAACCTCATCACCACAATGAGCAGGGAGGGGGCCAGAGCATATTACAGTGTCTGACATTGTTTTTTCAAGTTCACACACCTCTATAACATTATCTTTAGTGATCTCCGACTGGCGAAGCCGGACATTGTTAGTGCTGGCATGAATAACAACTTTAGAAAATCTACATTTAGCATTAGCCAGCACTTTTAAATTTGATCTGATGTCAGACGCCTGAGCCCTGAAATCCATTAAACAATAGTGGCTGGAGTCTCCATTTCCATGTTCCTTACAATAGAATCACCTATTACTAAGGCTCTTTCAACATGATTCTCTGGTGCATCACTGAGTGGGGAGAATAGACTGGAACCCCTAACAGGAATGGGAGAGTGGTGTTGCTTTGCTGAGCGAGTACGCTGCCGAGACATCACTCAAAAGTCTTGCTGCGGGGTCTCTACAGCCAGAACCAAAGTGTGTGTGTTGCTCGCTGTACTACCCGCATCCGAAACAGTATCTACCGACTTCTCTTTCTCACTGACCTCCTCTAGTGTTCAGATGTGTGTCTTTAACTCATTAACCTTCTCCATCTGCCTGATTAATTCTTTACATTTATCACATATAAATCCCTCACTGCTGACGGAAGAAGCTATAGTAAACATGTGGCATGCAATGCAGGAAGAAATAACATGAGCGGATGCCATGACTTACTGCAATTGTTTGTTGTTGCTGTTATGATTGTTCTTGATCGATGTGGTTCGATGTGATTCCAGATCAGCAGATGTTTGAGACTGATGCAATAATCCGTGTAAAACACAATGAATGCATGCAGTCGAGATGCGAGATGTAGGAAAGCGAGATGTAGACAAGCAGGCGAAAAAAGAAAAAGAGAGAAATGGGTGCGCGCGGTAACGTACAAACAGTTGAAACCTATAGCCTATGATCTAATATGACAGCTGTTCGGTTAAGAATGTTAACCAATAACAGTTACGATGTAAAAAAAACAAAAAAACAATAGCTATAGGATAGAAAAAAATAGGCCTGTGAGAAATGCAAGAGTAACCTAATGTATTGTTCTAAACATGACCTGCACATTGAATAATAGATACAGAAGTTTAACCAGTAAAGCAGTCTCACATCATTTGAAAATAGCCTGTTTGATCAGCAGGTCAAAAAAATGGCATACCTAGCCTAAAACAGTCATTTTCTAGGCTACTTACTCTAAAGCATACATTTTTGATGAGCAAAATTAACATGTTAACATGGTCTGGTGAAAGACAGGACCTGACTCACCTGAGGTGCTTATGAAAAATCCAGCTCGGCAGGAAACTTGCAAGCACGCACAGATTTAAAGACGACTAAAATGTGAAAACATCCATATCGACTTGCAAGACAACGTTTTGGAAATTCACTTCCCGCAGGACCACCATAGTGATTTCCATAGCTACTTTGCTCATCTTGCGAGAGGACATTTTCCTGCACGTGCCAAGAGTGAGGGGGGAAAAAGGATGTGCGGCCTGAGGTGAAATGAAACTTTGTATACATCTGCTCTTTTTCCTCTTTTTAAATAATATTTGTATTATTAATTATTTTTAATAAGTCTAACATTAACATAACAATAATTAAAGCACGGCTTTTGTAATAATATAAAGCCTAATGTAAATGTGTAAAAATGCTCAACAGGTTAATGGGGGAAAATATTGACTGTCTAGTAATGCCAGCATCGAGTAGCAGCATCAGAACCATTTAGGCTGCATTCCACCTCACTTTTAACATCCACTCGCTAACTCCCCCAAGCACTTCCCCTCGGGGGAATCCCTGCCGCCATTTTGGAAGTCCTTTCCACTTCGTTAAATGAGCGAGGAAAGTTTCTACTTACAGACCCTCAACACCTCAGTTTTGACCGAGGGAGTGAGCCTACTCTGATGTACACTTCAGGCAGCTCCACATCCCATAATGCAACTCGATTGTGGCATGACAGCAAATTGCGCTTCAACAACTCCACCTCCACACAACTCTAATGTATGATGAAAGTGAAGTTACCTTAAACTAACTGTTTATCACACAGTTGTCGCCTATGTGTTCATTATTCTGTTACCATATTTATTTTTGTAAAGCTTGATTAATCTTTTCTAACAATTAATTCTAATGAAAAAAATATTGTTTATACATATAAGATTTATACATAATCCTCTGAAATTACCACTAAACTTTACCTGAATCTGTGGTTCCATCAGTCTCCGAAAAGGTGCAAAAATCACTAAATAATTCCACTAAATGACATCAGCCCTCAACATGCTCCAAGTGATCAATGGTTAAGGGTGTTCCAGTTAAACCAATTGCAGTTAAACCACCAGTAGTAGGCACTCTCGTAAGCAAGGACATACTGTCCATCCAAGTCCATGAGACGGAGGGAAGTTAGTGAGGGAAGGGCATAAAAATTTGAAGTGGAACACAGCCTTAGTCGACTAGTTCATCATTGCATCCTTTGCCCCGCCCACTGGCACTCAGTCAGTCACACAGGTGAAGAGGAGAGAGAGCCTGTCATGGGAGATTCATCTACAGGAAAGGGGACTTACACAGAACAACTTCATGTGTCTATCTGGATTGAAATGTTTTTCTACATAAACATGCACTAGATGAATGGCTTTGACCATTATCATGCATCTTGTGCCACTTTTAAAGGACGCTATGTCAAGTTATAACTCTACAAATGAGACCCCCATTCTGTTTCATCTTGCTGTTTTCTGTCTTGCTGTTTTGAAGGCATCCTGGACCGTTTTTGCACCCATCTGTGCTATTTTTAATTGTTGGTCTTTTGTAAACATGCACTATATGGACATCTTTGATCATTTCTATGCCTTTCCGGTGATTTGTTGTTGCATTTTAAGAGCGGTATAAGTGCAACTTTTAAAAATGCATCTCATTCTGCTGCTGCCACTGATTGGGAGAAATACATGCTGTTCTGTGTGTAAACGAACACGGAAGATGTGAGATGTCGCTCCTGTTAAGTCAAGTCAACCTTTATTTATATAGCACATTTAAAAACAACAGAAGTTGACCCAAAGTGCTCAGAAATATACAATGACAGAATTATATACATGAAAAAAAAATAAATAAATAAATAATAATAATAATAAATAAAAAGAATACAATTTAAAAACTGCATGAAGAATTTGCTCAATTTAACATATTAAAAGTCCTATTCAAATGCTAAAGAAAATAAATACATTTTCAAAGAGGATTTAAAAATAGCTATTAAAGAAGCTGAACTCACATGGTAAGGGAGACTATTCCAGAGTTTAGGACCCACCACAGAGAAAGCACAATCACCCTTGGATGTATAGCGTCAACGAGGAACATTCAAAAGAAGTTGATGAGAAGACCTGAGTGCTCTGGTGGGGGAGTAAGAGACGAGAAGATCACTAATGTATTTGGGTGCGAGACCAGATAGTGACTTGTAAACAAAAAAACTTGTGAACAATCGACCCTGAATTTAACAGGAAGCCAGTGTAGCACCGCTAATATAAGGGTAATGTGATCCCTCTTTCTCGACCCTGTCAAAGCATAGCTGCTGCATTTTGAACCAGCTGCAGGTGGGATAACGCTGTTTGAGGGAGGCCAATGTACAATGAGTTACAATAATCTAACCTTGATGAAACTAGTGAGTGGATCACAATTTCCAGGTCTTTGCTGGAAAGAAAATGTTTGACTTGTAGATTTGACGACAGAGGACCTATCTGGGCGGCCAGGCCAGGTAAGGAGGACATTGTTTAATTGTAAAAAAACTTTTGCCAGCCAATGTTTAATATCTTCAAAGCAATTTTGGATGTTATCAAATGAACACTTCTTGTCTAAGCTCACTGGTAAGTAAAATTGGGAATCATCAGCATAACAGTGATAGGATATGCTGTACTTCTGGAAAAAAGAGCTTAGAGGAAGCATATACAAAGAAAATAATAAGGGTCCTAAAATCGACCCTTGAGGGACACCACATTGTAAATGAGCTGATGTAGAAGAGAAATTCCCTACATTTACAGAAAACGTCCTATCTTTTAGACAGGAGGCAAACCACTGGAGGGCCATACCCTGGATGCCAACGCCACACTCAAGACGATTGAGAAGATTGCTATGGCCGTTAGTGTCGAACGCGGCACTGAGATCTAATAAGACTAAGACAACATGAAAGCCTGAATCCATGGAGAGAAAAACATCATTAGTAACCTTGAGCGATGGATTCAGTGCTGTGCAAAGGTCTGAAGCCAGACTGAAATGTGTCTAAAATGTCAAATGTATCTAGATAGAGTTGTCTATTTGCAGCTTTACTCTCTCCAAGATCTTAGAAATAAAAGGCAGTTTAGAGATTAGCCTATAATTATTGTGTATTGCCGGATCCAAAGAAGGCTTTTTTTAACAAAGGATGTAGAATTGCATGCTTAAAACTACTAGGAACAACTCCATTAGCTAAGGAGCTGTTAAATATTGTTGTCACACTGGAACTAATAGTTGTAAAAACATCTTTAAAATGTCACAGAAATAGAATATCCAGCTTGTAACTGTAACACTTCATCTTGCAAACTAGGTCTGCTAACTGTTCTCATGAAACTGGTTCAAAGTGAGTCAGGGAGCTGGACAGCAAAGTACAATAGCACCTTTAATATGTTCGATTTTGTGAGTAAAAATTTAAGAAATTCATCACGTCTCTTGAGTAGCATCCAAAAAAGCATCTCTCATAGGGTTTAAGACAGAATGGATAGTATTAATACTTTTGGTCGATTTGCATTATCAGATATCACTTTAGAGAAAAACTTAGCTTTTGCTTCTTTCACTGCTCTTTGATAGATTGTTAAAGACACCTTTAAGATGTCAAAAGAGACCTGAAGCTTGTCTCTTTTACACTTGCGCTCCGCTTTTCTACACTCTTGTCTGAGACCATGGGTGACGTTATTTAGCCAAGGCTGTGAAACGCTCTTAATTCTCCTTGACTTGAGCAGAGCAGCATTATCAAGAGTGAAAGTACAAGATTTATTAAAAGCTTCAACCAGTGATTCAGTATTGACTTTATGGTAACACTTTATTTGGATGGTCCCAAGTAGATATTTAACTGACTATAAGTGACTTATGAATTGGCTTGCTTTAGATAGTAAACAGTGTTTCAACCTTTCAACAAACATTCAGTAGACTATCAATAGCCTGTATAACAGCAACAAAATAACAGCTTATCGACTGACTTGCTATATCTAGTAAACAGTGTTTCAACAAACATTCAGTAGACTTTCAGTAACCTGTATATAGATCTTTATTAATGACCTTTTAATGAACTGATGTTCTCAACAATAATGTAAGTTGATTATTTTGTTGCCGTTATACAGGCTATTGATAGTCTACTGAATGTTTGTTGAAACATTGTTGAAACACTGTTTACTAGCTATAGCAAGCCAGTTCATAAGTCACTTATAGTCAGTTAAATATCTACTTGGGACCATCCAAATAAAGTGTTACCGACTTCATCTGAGACATCATCAGTAAAATGCGATAAATAAAATTCTGAAAAAATATTGGCAGTAGATGAGCGAATGGACCTGGATTGACATAAAGACAGAGAAGTAGTAGGGAGAGGACAAGTAGAGACAGACTCAAACATTATTAAATAATGGTCAGAGATGCCAATATCTAAGATCTCTAAGATACAGAGATACCATAAGATAATACCAGATCCAATGTATGTCCCATGTTGTGGGTAGAAGCAGTGACATGTTGAACAAAATGTAAATACTCAGTGAGGGAGAGAAATTCATTTACCAGAGGTTTCGATGGAGAGCATATGTTAATATTAAAATCATCCAAGAATCAGGAGTCTATCATTGCGTGACACAAGTCCAGAGAGAAAGTCAGAAAATTGTTCAATAAAGTCTCTATTAAATCTGGGAGGACTATACACAAGTGCACATAAGGCAGGACCCAGGGCGTCAACCTTTTTTATTTTCTTATTAACAATTTTTTATTGATTCACACATTGAACAGAGAAAAACAAAACATTTATACACAGAATCAACAATTAACCCCCACTATCACCCCTCCCAATCCCCAACCTGGCCCCCAACAACATCCCAGTGGTCATACATGATTATAGACACACACACACCCACACACACCCACACACACACACACACACAAATAATAATAATATTAATAATCACACATCCAGCAATGTCAGATATCCACCTCATTTCTCCACAAACAAGTTCAATTTCCCCAGTCTTCTAAATGACCCTTATTCAAAGGCTGTAACCCTCCCCATATCTGAGCACCACTCCTGAAATGAGGGTACTCCAGCCAACCTCCATCCTCTTAAAAGTATCTGTCTGGCGATCATGACACTGGTTAGGACCCAACTCTTTATGTGTCTATTCTCAATATCGATGACCATCCCATCGACCAAAATACAGAGTCTGGGGCAAAATGAAACCCAAGTGCCCAATACATCACATACAAAACTCTGAACCTTCAACCAAAACTCCTGGATCTTAACACACCCCCAAAAGACATGGGTTATATCTCCTTCCTCTGACTGGCATCGCCAGCAGGTGGGTGTGTCTTTAAGACCAAGCCTATACAATCTAGAGGGGGTCCAATAGAATCGATGTAAAATCTTGAATTGCATAAGGCTCACCTTTGCGTCTCTAGATGCAGACTTGACATTTTTTAGAATCCTAGCCCACTCTCCCTCCTCCAATACCAAGTTTAAATCTTTCTCCCATAATCTCTTGAGAAAAGTTGAAGCTCCATCCCACAGATTCTGAATTAGCAGGGAGTAATACACTGATGCCCCATGACCTTTTCAGCGCCCGGCTGAAAAGCCGTTATCGGGCAGTATGCTGTCAGAGCCAAAGCTTCGGATTTAGACCAATTAACTCTGTATCCCGAGAACTTGGAAAAGGAATTAATAATTCTGTGGAGGCAAGGCATAGATCTAGAAGGGTTGGAGATGAATAATAAAATATCATCTGCGTAATGCATTAGCTTATGCGCCACACCTTCCTCCATCACCCCTGGAAAATCCTCCTCCTTTTTTATCGACAATAATGGGGAAAGAGGGCAACCCTGCTGGGTGCCCCTATCCAGAGTAAAATCATCTGAAATTAATCCATTTGTCCACTAATTGTTCCAGGGCAAGACAGAACAATAATGGGGAAAGAGGGCAATCCTGCTGGGTGCCCCTATACAGAGTAAAATAATCTGAAATTAATCCATTTGTTAATCCATCCAATAAACGTACTCCCAAACCTGTACATTTCCAAAATCTTAAAAAGGTAATACCATTCTACCATAACAAATGCCTTTTCGGCATCAAGTGAGATGGCAGTGACTGGAGTCTGATCATTTGCCACTGACCACATGATATTGATGAAACACCTAATGTTAACAGAAGAGCTGTGGCCCAGAATAAACCCCACCTTATCTATATGTATAAGAGATGTCATAACTTTAATTAATCAATTAGCCAAAATTTCTGACAATATTTCACCGTCTAGCTGGATCAGGGAAATTGGATGGTAACTCTTACACTTGTTTGGATCTTTGTCCTTTTTAAGAATCAGACTGATCCGTGCTTGCATCATGATTGGTGGAAGCTTTCCATTCTTGAATGATTCTGTATAAACTTCTAGCAAAACTGGAGCCAATTCTGTAGTATAAGATCTAAAAAACTCAGCAGCAAAGCTATCTGGCCCCTTAATTACCTCGCCAAGCTCCTCCAAGGTTATCTCCGAATCAAGAGAATTGTTTTCCTCAGTCATCCATTTACGGTGTCTCGAAAAAAAGTCTCGAAATATCTGTAAGACCAAGATTTTTACACATCCTTTGAAGCATCAATGTTGCTCTAGGGGGCTAACACACTTTTGCTTCACTATGCTCAAGGACTGAGTCCATCAATAGATTAAAGTCTCCTCCCAATATTATATCATGAGGGGTGCCAGCGGCTTGCAGCATCCCTTCAAAATCTATAAAAAAGCCTTGATCATCAGCGTTAGGTGCGTAAATATTAGCCAAAATCAACCTTTGCCGCTGAATTTCTGCTAAAACAATAATGACTCTTCCTAATTTATCTTTACTCTGTTTGAGACAACTGAATTGTAGATTCACTCTGTTTACTTATCAGTGTAATGACTCCCCTGCTCTTACTTGAGCCAGCACTAAAGAAAACATGCCCACCCCATATCTTCCCAAATTTTTCAGCTTCCTGCAGGGAAAGATTAGTTTTTTGAAGAAACACTATATCACATTTCTTTAGTTTAAGAAAAGAAATAACCTTCTTTCTTTTTATGGGGTGCCCAGCCCATTCACATTCCACGTGGAAAGAGACAATCCACTCATATTAACATCTGACATTTTGACATATTGGAAAAAAGACATTGTGTGTCAAAAACAAAATTATAAAGACCACATTCCAACATTAGTGCAGCAGTCAAACCCTGAACTCCCCCCCGAACCAAACAAACAGAAAAAAGAAAAATGTGCGCATTAACCCCGTGCATGACAGCACCAACTGGTGTCCATTTCTCTAAACTCAAACAGTCCATGTACACCTACGAGAGCCCCTATGACAACTTTGCCATCCGATTGCTCAAGTCCGGTGTTTCTATACAAATTTTGTGAGACAGAATTACATAACAAAAGAAAATCTATAAAACAAACTCCAGCCAATAGGCAGAATAAACATAAAGAACGTGTAGATTCATCCACATAACTGTCCTGAAGGCGTGTTCCTCCACAAAACAAGCTTCAGCCGCTAGCGGAACCAGCACACACACACACACACACACACACACACACACACACAAAAAAAAAAAAAAGCCATTCAGTTTCCTCAGGCAGTCAAATGAATGTTCAGTGAGCCAGCTGTTACAGAATGCAGCATATGACCTAATCACTCCAATGCCCTGCAAAAAATAATCCACAGAACAATCTCCAGCCAATAGGAGGCATAAGCACAAAGATCGTGCAGATTCTTCCACAACACTGTTCCGAAGGAGTGTTACTATACAAAACAAACTCCAGCTGCTAGGCAGAACCAGCACAAAAAGAAACAAAAAAGGTGCCCAGATTCTTCGGATGGTCAAGTGAATGTTCAGTGAGTCAGGCCCACTCGGCTGCAACGCGAGCACCACACAAAGACTTACGCATTCCATTGACTTTATGAAGGACAATGCTTGTTGAGGACATGTAAATACTTTGCGGCCATCCTTAGCATCTATTCTCAACCCGGCTGGAAACATCAGTGCAAAAGCGACCCTCCGTCGATGCAAGAGTTTCTTGCATTCCTCGAATTGATCACATTTCTCTCTTGTCGAATTCGCAAAGTTTGGGAACAAGAAAACGTTGTGGTTCTTACAAGAAAGCCTTCCTTTACTCCTCGCCTCGCGTAACACAAGATCTTTATCGGATGATCTCAGAAATTTGGCCAGAATTGATCGGGGCCTGTCTCCCTCAGCGGATCTCTGAGCCGGAACCCTGTGAGCTTGCTCGATTTCCAGCTTATGGCCTGTTATGTCGAGCAGACTCGGAAAGAGCCCATCCAGAAATTCCACCATATTCTGACCCTGTGCTCGCTCAGGTTACGTTATTTTGCCGGTTATGATTCTCAAGGTCTTCCAACTTTTCCCAAACATGTTCCAAGTCTGCCTTGGTCGCTAGCGGATTAGCAGCTAATTCCCTCTCCGATGACTCCAGATAATCGATCCATTTCTCAACATCCGCCACTCTTGTAACCAACTCAGTGAATTTCATCTCCATGGCAGTGATCGATCGACGTATTACAGCAAGATCCTCCAAGTCAGCAACAACCTTCGTCAGCATTACCGACATGTTTGACAGTTGATGCTGAATCTCTTTCACCTCACTGGCCAAACTGAGTCCCTCTGGAGGGGCATCAGCTTGAGCACGTAAGTGTCTTTTAATGTCTCCAGAGCCTGAATTTTGAATTCTTTGAAATACGTCCTCCTAGAACAGTTATGGAACAGAGTGTATCGAATATCACCAGTTTATGTCATAAAAGGTATTAAAACTAGCAAAGTGCGCAGAGCTCGCCGTTCACACGTCTGATCCATGCATGGCGTCACATGACTCACCCTGGGTGTCAAACTTTAATAGTTGGACCTAAAAATTGGAATACATGTCCGTAGGTAGCATTCTGCATTTAAAAGAGTTTCTAAAAATAGTGGCAACACCACCTCCTTGCCCTGTAGTCTGTGAGGAATTTAAAAAGTCACAGCCTGGCGGTATTAGATCCCCCAGGGCCATTTGTTCGCCAGGATTCAGCCAGAACTCGGTGATAAATAAACAGTCCAATGTTCGTGATTTAAAAAAGTTGTTCAAAGTAAAAGACTTGTTCATTATTGATCGTATTTTTTGAAGGCCATCTTAATGGTGGCGACATTGCTGGAGCAAAAGATGTGTGTTTTAGCCTGCTGAGATTATTGAAAATGACCCCCGCTTCAAATCCCTTGAACCAGTCAGAGGGCAACGTCCTGAAGACCAAATGGCCGGTATGTGGTGGTTGTCAGAGGAGTCAGCCGGGAATCTGCCGGGATGTTGGTGTAACCCTCGATGGACATACTGGGGGCGGCGCGCAATTCCAAGGGCAGCGCAATAGTTGTAAACTCCAGCTGACAGTCGGGCCGAAGAACTCAGATGCTGTAATTCCAAGGATGAGTAATATAAATCCATATTGGAAGCAAAGTAATAGCATGAGTCTGCAAACAGGCAGGGAGCTCGCCACTGAAACTGGCAAAGGCCAGCAGCAAAACTATAGCAGGCCAGGATGGGCAACAGAAGGCAGAGCATCCTCAATGATCCATCAACACAACCCGAATACCAGTTCTGCGCACTCTGGCCATACTGGACATGGACGATGGCCAGGGAATCAGGTGGCCATTTGAGCACCTAGCATCAGCATGGATTGTATTACGTTTGCGTATTCAGAACATTTCACCGTGTATTGTATGTGTTTTCGGCTCATATTAGTGTAGGTTGTATGTGAACCAGTCACAATATGATTCATGCTTTGAAAAGGAACTGTTATTGAAAGATGGGGCAGTTAAAACACTATTGGGCCACAAACCATGAGTAACCAGTTTAATTCATGAATGTTTAATTGTCATACCTGTTTGATAGTTGCTGTGCTTGAGTGAACAGTTTGATACATTCAGATGAAATGTGTTGGGTGAACATTAAGTGTTAACCCTGAAATGTAGTTTTATAAATTCTAATGTGAAGCTTGTTAATTTTCTTCCAATTGAGTTTCAAATATGGCTGTATTTGTGGGACTGCATGAAGTTAAAACAGTGGTTGTTCACATTGGAGTCTTAAAGGGCCAGAGAGCTTAAAACTGAGCATTTCAGACAGAGGGCCAGAGACAGGGTTTAAAATGATCATATATTATTAAAATATGACTGTTTTAGTAAAAAAAAAAAAAAAAAAAAACTTTACTAAAATTATAAGTGGAAAAGTGAATGTCATGACACCTTTAAGCTGTTTTTTGTTTTTTTTTTCAGCAGGGTTGGCCAACTTGAAAGACAATAGGAAATATATACATCAAAACGCCCAACACGTGATGGAGGGCAGCACATTTCCTAGTTTTACCCTCTTTCCACATCTTTAAAAAATAGTAACTATAGAGTTAAGGAAATTCCTTGGAGGCTTCACAAAGCTAGTGAGACATCTGCAAGGTAGACATGAACTTTTCACTGCCAGAGAACACAACATCCTCCTCCCATCAGTCTTTCTCTATCTCTGTTTATGTCTTAATGCAGTCCAGACCCACTCCGCTGAGACTCACCACGAAGAAGTCACGGAGAGTCAGAGTCCACGCATCAAAACCAGCTTTTCATATTCCACTCAAAATACCCAGACACGTCCCTTATTCATGACTGACATCAAGAGGAGGACACAGGATGAGAGGGAGAGAGAAAGCAAGAGAGAATGAGAGGGCTTCTATAGGAGAAAGAGGAAGGATGAAACACCCAGAAAAAGCTAAGAGACAAACAGGAGTTTCCCTTTGAAGTCGTTTGATGTGCCGTGAGGATTGTGATGCTCAGGGCTGATATATTTTAAAGCAAAGCTTGGGAGCGTGGAAAAAGAGAGACAGAGCGAGCAAAGGAGAGAGAGACAGAGTGAAGGCTTTATTGTGTGAGGGAGACATGCGCACTGACCTGGTCCAGTCAGCTGCTTGATGCGCACGCTGATGAATGCTGATGTGGTTTCTGCTGATGCCATTTATCTACTAATGAGGGCCAGTCACATCTACAAGCACACACACATAAACGCAAACACATGCACACGCAAGAATGCAGGTGTTGAGACTGATGTAAACACAAATGTGACATCTATTATCATCAAATTGAATACATTAAAACAGCTCTGCCAATAATTAGTGGTGTGTGCTAAGGCAAGCATTTCACTAATGCTCATTCTTAAGTATTAAAATTAATTGCCCAACTTCTCCCACATAATTTGTGCTACAGACATAAATCATACCTCAAATTCTGGGGCTTCTTGAGGAGAGGTGTGCAATTTTGCCTGGTGGATAATAAAACAGACACACACACACACACACACACACACAAACACACTTAAACCATACATAACACCTTAGCAATGCATTGCAACAACCTGGCAACTGTCCACAGCACTCGAGCAACCATAAAGGAACATACTAAGAACCATTCAGAACACCTTAGCAATGCAGCATATCAACGCCCTGGTAACCATTCACAGCACTTTAGCAACCGTAAAGGAATGCACTACAATTATTCAAAACACTAGCAATGCATAGCAATACCCTGGCAACCACCCACAACACCCTGGCAACCATAAAGGAACACACTAAAAACAGTCAGAACACCATAGCAATGCATTGCATCACCCTGGCATTCATCCACAACACTCTGGCAACCAAAAAGAAACACACTAAAAACATTCAGAACACCTTAGCAATGCATTGCAATGCCCTGGGAACCATTCACGACACTTTTGCAACCATAAAGGAATGCACTTCAACCATTCAACACTGTAGCAATTCATAGCAACACCAAGGCAACCATCCACAACAATTTACAACCATACAGGGACACACTAAAACCATTAAAAACACCTTAGAAATGCATAGCAATGCCCTCGGCGCCATTCACAACGCTCTAGCAACTGTAAAGGATCACACTAAAGGCCAGTTCTTATTGCCCAACAAACGTCAACAGATGCCAACACTTCAAACATTCTAAAGTTGGATGTTGAATTTAAAATGTTGTTAAACAAAATTATCATACTCACACTGATCCAACAACTTGGATTTCGTCTTTGTGTGTCATTGTTCATCTGTGGATGAAGCCAAACATGCGCAATTTAATATATAAATATATATGCACGATTGATTACTGTAAATATGTTTAGCATGTATTCAATGTGACATAAGGCTATAACTGACTTATTTTGGGAGTTCCGGCTTAAGACAGCAATCCAGTGGCAAAAATATTTTACACATGAGATTCTGTCCATAAAATGTGAAAAAAGTTAATATTTTAATTATTGTAGATCTTCGTTTAGTTCAGTGTTTGTATTTTCTTTGATGCCATCAGAGAAATAAAGAATCTGTGTTTTTCATGCAAGTGAGAAGAGTGCTTCAGCACTAATCCATCTCCATCCACATCTTGATATAGTCTATTTGTACAAATTCCCTCACGAGTGTCATCCACACAAACTGCTGAACCCAACACTATCATATAATTTTGTTTTCTTTAGAAAGGAATGGAATGCTTTAACAAATTCGCTAAAAAAAATGTGATTAATCCTGATTTTCTTTGAGTTGGCAGGGACACTTAACTCATTGTCATGGCAACAGTTCGCAATAAAGTCAGAATTTGTTGGGGTTTGTTAGAAAATCATACCAGACTGCTCAAATATTCCAAGACCCTACAAACGCAGATTGAATATGTTAAATTGGAGAAACGAAAGCCAACAAACAACAACAGGGTGAACACACTGATCCGACAAAACCCAACAACTGTTAGATGTTGGTGTTTGTTGCCAT
Source organism: Myxocyprinus asiaticus (assembly GCF_019703515.2). Classification (NCBI taxonomy): domain Eukaryota; kingdom Metazoa; phylum Chordata; class Actinopteri; order Cypriniformes; family Catostomidae; genus Myxocyprinus; species Myxocyprinus asiaticus. The sequence continues at coordinate 42,610,959 of NC_059348.1, read as the reverse complement.
TTCTTGGCATTTGTTGCATCACCATTCAGAACATCACAGCAATGCAGTAACAATAGGCAACCATCCTCTGCACATCCAGCAACACAAGCATCATGCCGGCAAGTTTTGCATGGGCAAGCAAAACTCACTTTTTATTCAGAGAATGAAAAAATCTGGTTTAATGATCTGTCTATGTGCTTTAGTTCATTGTATTGCACGGCTGAAGGTATATAAGGTGAGACCTGCCATGCTTTCACACACTGATGGATATTAATGGACCATATATTTATGTAACACATCACTGCTCTAATCTCGGTTCAGCCTGTGTGAACTGAACCTGTTCTCATCCAGTTTGTGACCGGCTCCACACCTTCCCAAACCTCCTCTTCCCACACACACTTACAGTTCAGAGTACAAGGTCCAATGTCCCTCACACACACACACACACACACACACAGACACACACATATGGAAATCTGTGTCAATGTACTGACAGCAGATCTTCAGAAGAGAGAGGGAGAGAAATAATGTTGAGAGAGAGAGAGAAAGCTATGCATTATCTGCTTGTGTTGAAACAAAGGTGAGATTCAATATGCAGAGTGATTGTTGACCTGCTAATCCAGAGATCTCCTCCAGGACCCACCCACGAAAAATCTCTAAAGATTGTTTTCTTCCAAACAATGCAAAGACTTACAATACAGACACAGTGATAAAGGCTATTAACTGTACAATAATAACAAGAACATATACGCACATACTTGTTAAGCCACTACCATTCCACCATAAAGAAGGAGGGGGAGCCATTCAAAAGAGAAAGACCACAGAGCAAAGTGTAAAACTCACATGAAAAAGGGGATGGAGGTTAGGACTACCACCATGGTGGTCCTAATAATGCCAGAGAGCTTGAGAACATAAGAGACACACACAAACACATGGTGGCAGTTTGCCTTCTTCTGAAGAAGTGCTACATTTCAGCTTTGGTTTGAGGCTTCGGGATAAAACATCACATGACATCTCTCATTACTGAAGCAGAAACTGTGTCTCTCTTTTGCATCAAACTTGAAACTTAAATCGTGTTTGTTTTCTTGTTAAGCATTTTTTTTTTTTAAAGCACAATCTACAATCACATTTTCAATCTGCATAATGACTTTACAGAAGACATTACAGACATTATAGGTTCATTTTCTGTTATAGCATAATTTTCTGTAAAGCTACTTTGAAACGATGTGTGTTGTGAAAAGCACTATACAAATAAAAATGACTTGACTAAAACAAATAAAAAAATACTGTAATGCAATGTTGTTTCACAACATCATCCACAATATAATTTGGACGGAGGGACAGGATAATCATCGTCCGCTGTGTGAAAACCGCAATTCCTGTCAGTAACAGTTGATAATTTTGGTCTTGGTTTAGGGATTTTGGTGATTTTGGAAAAACGCTAAACCATGTATGTATGCTGGCTTAGATACCAACATAATGAAAACCACACAAAAATGGGAATGAATGGAGTTCAGTGTTTTTTTTTGTTTGTTTTTGTTTTTTTGTCCTCTAAGCAGTCACATATTTAGATTTGTCTATCTTTATGCTGTTGACATTTTTTGCACAGATCAAAACCTTTGATCTTAAGTAAAAACTGGACAACAACACAAATGGAACTGAAACCTTTTACCCAACAGAGGATTTTTTAAACTGATTAAGTTCCTCCTCATCATCTGACTTTATCATCTTTTTTTCTGTTTGCCAATCAGATGTAGATTTTTAGTTTTGGGGAGACTCAACACATTTACCATAGTGTTTAAATAGAGTCCATACAATCCTTGATTCAGGCTTTTTACTCCATTTAAAACAATAGATCTCTTTCTCTCTCTCCTCCTCACAAGCATACATTCAGTCAGTCCCTTGGGGTCACATGGAGCAGAAATCCCCTTTAAATGTCCTCTGCTCAGGACAAAGAGCTTTATTTACTGTTGACAAGGAGGAACATTGGACATTAACAATGGAGAACAGGAACCTGCTGTTCCTCGAAGATAGGTTCATTGCCCATGCAGACCAAACCCCCTATTGCACCATACACAAAAGAGTGACCAGGGGTTATCTCAGAGCATGTGCAGAGGTGGGAGAGAGTGAACATATATGGGTGAGTAGATTTTTAGGGGTAAGTTTCTAATTATAATGGGTTAATGACAAGTACTCTTTCCCATGTTAATCAAAACATGTACATTTTTTTTTTTTTTTTTACAGAAACGTGGTATCAGGTTGAAAGATTGACAGCTGACCACACTAGAGATGGAGCATTAGATGGAAATCTTGGGACATTGGATTGATTGATGATATTATTTTTTTGAAAATTGGGATTTACGGGGGAAGCCAAAGGCACCACTGAAATTACTTCTTTCAAAGAGTCCGCTGTGCATTCCATCTCAGTCCATCATAAACCGCAGATGTGAAGCAGACCATTAAGCCTATGTGTGTGTGTGCTGCGTATTGGTGTCTTGTCTGCCTAATCACATTCCTAAGACTCTCATTGTGTTTTCACTGACTGTGATGATCTGATCCGAGCAGCACCAATGACTTTGGCTTTGGCCTTGTTTCAGACCCCATTGTGACTGATTGTTCAGCGCTGGAATTAACAGAGTTAAGAACTGGGCATGGTCTGGATCACATTGTTCAGTTCTGCCCTGAGGTTCTGCATGCCAGTGACAACAGTTTTTTTTTTTTATTCCATTTGTATGACAGCAAATTCTAGTGGCAATCATTGGGGGGAGTTGAGCAGGCTCAAACACAGCGAACTGGAATATAAATAAGCCTTGAGTTTGTCCCGCATTGGAATTCATGCATCCCAATAATGCAGACATCCCAGGGTCAAACTGAAAAAAAATAAATAAAAAATAGCTGGAAATATAGGCAGACGCTCTGACATACTTCAGATATTCTACATTTTCAACTGAAATCTGCAGGAACTATAGGATTTGGCTGTATCTGTAGGTGTCATCGGTCCTAACTGATCCGCCCCGAGCGGCATTCGAACTGGTGATCCCCGGCATGGGAGCCGGACATACTAGCAAAGAGGCTATAAAAGAGTGAGGTTTGCACAATGCACAGCTACCATATACTAGCTGGCTACCATTACACTCACCCCCCTAAACCTCACTCCCATCCGGGTCAAGGCACCAGTGTCACCGGTTGTACTCGACAGGATTCTAAACGGCGATCCCAGGCACTGGAGTTGGACACGCTAGCAAGGAGTCTATAAAAGCCATGGCCCCTAGCCTCAGTCACTAGTGCTTCTCTTAAGGCCTGGAGAGTGAGATTTACACACTGCACATGATCTGCTGATGGTGTGACTCGAATGGACTGACCAACTTTAGACATATGAATAAGTGATTTCTGCCACAGTTTTGTAGATGAAAAGTTTTACCAACAAAATTGTGCAATTTTTTTTGGAAGCTGAATTCAAAATCTTCTTGGCTAAAAAACTGTGCCCCCTCAGTTTGAAGGGGCAAAATGCTTCTGCCTGCAAATATGTTTTATCAGAGTCAGAGTTTTTTATTTCCAGAAAAGTTTCTCCCCAAAAACAGGTTCTCCCTGGTTCCCAATGTCTTGTTTGTTCTCTGAGCTGTACACTGAGTATCAGAGAGCTCTTCTCTTTTTCTTTCTTTACCATTGGTCTGGTGGGAACTCTAGTGAGAAGTGCAGATGTCGAGCCATAGCTCAGTCTTACTTTCAAAGTGGTACTTCAGCCCCCATCTCTCGAGAGAGAACCTCTCCTACCCCTTAAGCCTCACTCTTTTCTTTTTATTCTGCCAAAATAGAGCTATATGTGTTCCTAACTCCCCATTTCCATGCATTACCTTTCATGGGATTCTAAAATCTGGATGTATCTTTTCGGCCCATGAGGAGGGCAGCCAGTGCATGTAGATTGCACCGCACCCCCTCCCAGACCAGAGTACAGCAACCCTGCTGAAAAGAGAACACTGAATACTCTTAACAGAGCACATCAGCCCAATGATCCTGAGCCCTCTTCAAACCATCATTATTTCCCTAACAGCCCTCATGAACTCTGAGATTCTGTCTGGATTGGACAATGTTCCCAGAGCAACTGTAAACCAATGGAAAATGAGGCTGTAGTGTTGTACCGCTCTCCACATGACAGAGGAATATGAGTGGGAATATGAGCTCTATGAATGAGAACTTTGGGATGTGAATAGAAACATGGGAATTTGGAAAGGTGGAATATGAGCAATACAAACAGCCATTTGAAGAATCTTCGCTCTGGCTCATTAGGGGCTGGATCAGTCGGTGAGGTGAAGCTGGGCTCTGGCACGCAGACTCCAATCCCCCTTCTCGTTTAAAAGAAAAATGACTCAATCTGAACATTGTGGCCTGGGTCGGCCCAGGTTTGCAGGTTCTTGGAATCACGTACCCTTGAAATTGTGTCATAGGTTTGCCAGGTTCCTGGTGGCCCTGGCAGCTGAAGGAGGACTGTGGGTCCAGGCATGCAGGGCCGCCAGGATGTTCTCCATCTGCTGCGAGCTGTTCCCTGCTAGCCCGCTGCTGCTCTGGCCTAATTGAGTGATGCAGCTCCTGTCTCTCATAATGTTCTTTACATGCATAACGGATTCAACACAAACACAAAGACACACTAATTCAAACACACTAGAGGTCTGCAACTTGAAAAATATATGCGTTTCAGGTCATGTTTAGGTCAGTTTTGTAAACTTTGATTTGTGTCGGATTCAGGTTTGTAATTAATGAAAACATAAATTTGTATTATAGGTACAGTATCTGATTTTATTTTTTTATTTACATTTTGATTAGATTTAACATTACTCATTTTGTGCTGAGAATGTTTGTTTGGGTCTTCTCACTCAGAAAGGAAATAAAAATATAATAACGAATCCCAAAGAAAAATTTTATTGCTCAGGGGTTGTTCTTTCATAGCTTAGGATTCTTAATTGAGTTCTCAGTTATGTTTCATTTCAGAATCAAGTTTGTCTCAGATGTTTCTCCTTAAATTCCTTAGGAGAAATATAAATAGACACAAATAAGATAGTTGTTGACATACAATATGAGTATAGAGCTATGTGGGTAGCATAGCTCATATGATTTGGTCTTGAAAGAATCTGAGAAATTTTGCGGTGCATGCAGTACTCAAATCCCACTCAAAGTGCTATCTACACTTAAAGTTATAGCCTGAAATTCTTATCTCAAGAATCTATTTCTACTTGATCTAATCCTTTAAAATTATGGTTTTGTTGTTGTAACCTAATTTGTCAGTTTAATTTTGTCAAATTAAATAACATTTTTGACTTGATTTATTAGGATGTCAGCACATAAAGTAAATTTTTTAGGTTACCTAACAAAACTTTTAAAAAGTTTTATTTATTGATTGATTTTTTTTACAGTGGAAACTATTAAGATATTAAAGAAATCTGTTTGTAATTTTTCTTACATGTAGGATTCAGGTTAGGTTTGGTCTTAAAATGTAATAATTTTAAGTCTTAAAAGTACTGGTCAACTTAGACTCAGGTTGGCTCAGGACACAGGGTCTTCTTTACAGGCTGGGTTCGTTCCTCAACTTGCCTGTGCAGACATCTAACACACCTAACCCCTGTCCCAATATTATGTGTGCCACAGAGAATCAGACTAATGTAACAAGGGGGAGGGGGTTCCTGGGTATAAATAAAGTTACTTTGGCACTAACTCAGGTGTAAGATGTTTCTTTTTGTATTATATGTAAAATAGTCTTTTTATAATACAACCTCAATTCCGAAAAAGTTGAGACAGTATGAAAAATGCTAATAAAAACAAAAAGGAGTAATTTGTACATTATATTCACCTTTTGCTATATTGAAAGCAATACAACTACATATAATATGATGTTTTCCCTTGTGAATTTCATTATTTTTTGAAAATGTACAGTAATTTCAAATCAGATGATTGCAACACATTTCAAAAAATTTGGGAGTCAAGTGTTTACCACTGTGAAACGTCACTTTCCCTATCTGTCACTCACTCGACGTTGTGTCGATGTAGTGACACTAGGGGTCACTCTTGGGAGTCCGAGACACCTCTGGTCTTTGATAAAAGGCCAATGAAAATTGGCAAGTGGTATTTGCATACCACTCCCCCGCACATACGGGTATAAAAGGAGCTGGTATGCAACCACTCATTCAGATTTTCTCTTCGGAGCCGAACGGTCGATGTTTACTGAGCTGACTGTTCATTCACTTCTACTGGATCTGACAGCACATTTCAGCAACTTCTCTCTCCTCTGCACTGGTGCACTGTAGAGAACGCCCCTCGGTGCGTCGGCAGAAATAAGAGAGTATATTTTTCTAAAAGAGTATATTTCTCTAAAAGAGCGGCACACACGGAACGTCTTTTTAAAGACACATCTTTTTAAAAATGCCTTTCCGTTTGTGTGTTATTCCTGGTTGCGGTCGTTATCTCTCAACTTCTGACAGTCACGATCGCTGTCTTTCGTGTCTGGGCGTGACCCACGCTGAGACAGCGTTCGTGGATGGATCATGTACTAATTGCGAGAACATGACCATGGCAACGTTGCGGTTGCGGCTTGCTTTCGTAAGAAAGCTGATGAGTTCTCGAGTGCAGCATCAGAAAAGCTCGAGCACAAGCCACACCCCCAAGCTCCGGGCGAGGGGGACCAAGGGAACAATCGCGTCGGACGTACCGGCGGGTGGGGCCTCGCGGCGGGGCGGAGCCTGAGGCGCCATGTTGGGGGGGCTCGAGCCCCAAACTCGTGGCCGTGTTGAGTCTGGGGACATCGAAGCACTTACCACAATCTCGTGAGCTCATTATGCACCTCTGGGAAGAAAGGAACCGGGGCGGGGTGGGATGTGGCCGTGAGCGGCGCTCTGAGCCCAGGAACCAATCGTCAAGCCACGAGGGTTCAGGAGGGATTGGAGGGTTCAACTCCAGCCCGACGCTCGCAGCTGCCCGGGCAAGCATGGCCGCCAGATCACCGGCGGACTCATCCCAGAACTCGACCGGGGCACACGAGCATACTGGGGAATGGGAGGTCCGTGGGGGGTTTCCCGGTGGATAAGGTCCCCAAATTGCCCCCAGTGCTAACCACCATGGCCTCATACCTGTAGGTAGAAGGACCGAGGCGGGGAGCCACTGGGGTGGAGTCGCAATGAGGACATGACCCATCCATGAATGATGTCTCCACGTGGGCAGCTCCCAAGCACGTGAGACAGCGATCGTGGCCGTCAGAAGTGGAGAGATAGCGACTGCAACCAGGAATTATACACAGACGGAAATGCATCTTTAAAAAGACGCTCCATCTATGCCACTTATTTAGTAGGAAAATATACTCTTTTATTAGGAAGAATATACTCTTTTAGCTGCTGAAGCACCCAGGGCATTCTCTGCACACCACCGGTGCAAGAGGGGGAGAAACCGCTGTAATGCACCGTAAATCCAACAGCTTTCGAGGTGAATAGATCAGGGGAGGAATTCAGCTCGCTGAAACACAACCGCTCGGCTCCGAAGAAAAAATCTGAATGATTGATTGCAAGCCAGCTCCTTTTATACCCGTATGTCCAGGGGAGTGGCATGCAAATTCCACTCACCAATTCCCATTGGCCTTTTCTCAAAGATCAGAGGTGTTTGGGGCTCCCAAGTTTTTTGGGTCACTACATCGACACAACGTAGAGTGAGTGACAGATAGGGAAACCTAAATATCTTATGCAGAGTTGTTTCTAAAACAAGATAAATCAAACTGATCATGTTTTAAGGATTTTTAGATATTTTTACAGGAAAACAATAACAAAATTAGCATCAAGAATATGATTTTTGCCCTAATATCAAAGGTCTTACTAGAAAAAAAGAAATTATGATCTAACGTGAATTTTCTTGATAAAAAAATATGAGTGTGCCTGGTTACATGTGCATGTAAAATGGCTAGAAATTGCATTTAAGCTTAGCTTAAAGCTGACAATTTACACAAGGTTTATTTCTATTTCTTCTGCTCCAAACTTGCTTCAAACTTACTTCTCTGTCTGCTCGTATGAATGTAACACATTATAAGAAAGTGTTTCACCGCTGTTCAAATGCACTTTGGATCGCATCATTTATATGTATAAATCCATCTGAAAGCACTAAATATTAAATGATACAAATGACAATAAAATACAAAGTAATCTCTTCAATAATCAAAATACTATTTTAATGTAACTGTATTCTAATTACCAATGATTTAAATTGTATCTTTTGTGGAATACAGTTACTTATATTTTGTATTTTAAATACGTATTCCCCTAACATGTATTCCGTTACTCCCCAACCCTGGCCATG